>NW_018164640.1:397898-398451 GCF_001263595.1 Phalaenopsis equestris | reverse complement strand
TATATATATATTAATTTATATTAAAACTATTTTACCCCTTTCCTCTTTAAACACTAAATCCCTAACGCACGCACCCGAGCTCTGCCTCCTTTCCCTCTCTCGTTCGCGTGTCTGGCCCTTTCCATTTCTCGTTCTCGAGCCAACCGAACTCTTCTTCCTCCGCGCGAGAGAAGGTTGACCTCGTTCGCCCTTGCCTGCCATGCTTCCCGATGCTTCCCTCGCTGCCACTAGTCTCGTTGCTTGGTCCGAGAGGCGTCGGTGGCTTCGCCTTCTGTGAGCAGGGAGCGTGTCCTTTTCTTCTTTAGCCCGATTCGAGTGTCGTGGACCGTTGGGGGTGGTCTTCTTTCTCTTCTCCTCTATTCTCTGCCTATAAACACAGTTCCTTTTGAAATTTTTAAGGTTATTGAGAAAAGTTTTTTTTGAGAGGAGTGGAAATTTTGGCTGTGAGGGAATTGGCAAGGGAGTTTCTGGGAGAGCATTTCTTTGAGGTGGTTTCTTGTGTTGTTGTGCTTTACATTTGCATTAAGGAGGTACCTCTTCTTCCCTTTCTTTC
>NW_018164640.1:395006-397362 GCF_001263595.1 Phalaenopsis equestris | reverse complement strand
CTGGTTCTTGTTGAACTTGGTTTTGGCTTGATTTGAAGTCACGCTTTAGCTTTGAAATGGTTGAATCTTTAATGCTTTATGGGAGTTTGGATTTTAATTTTGTTGGATTCAGTTTTGGGCTTTGAATGGCTCGGTTTTGGGCTTTTGTTGGCGCTCGTTTTTTTCATTTCAGGAGTATGGAATGTCGACTTTTTGTGGAGACTTGAATCTTGACTTTTATTGAGATGTTAAAGCTCTTTTCCTAGCTTTGAGAGCTCTCGTGTTTGGCCTCTACTGGACACGGTTTGGTTCTAAAGTGGGGGTTGTGTCTGATTGTTTTAGCCTTGCTGGGCTCGGTTTGGCCCTAGTTGAGGGCTGTGTTTGCTTTGTTTGGCCTTTGCTGGGCTCGGTTTGGCTTTGGTTGGGGCTGTATTTGCTTTGTTTGGCCTCTGCTGGGCTCGGTTTTGGCATCCCACTGGTGTCTTAGCTCAAATATACGTGTGGTGGATGAATTTATGTTGATTCGGATACTATTTTGTTGTAGCCCGAACTCGAGCCTTAGCTATGGTTCAACCTTAGCTTAACTTGAGAGCTTGGTTTGCTTGTTTTAGCTCTTACTCGAAAGCCCATGATTGAGTCCTTAAAAATTTTTTGTCTTTACTCGAGAGATGGCTTGGTTCTTTTTGATTACGGTTGATCTCAACCCCTACCCGTGAGGCCTATTGTAGGTCATTGGGTGTGATTTGGTCCTTCTTGCTAGGTTTGATTGGCTTTGATGTCGTGGATGAATCAAGTTTGTCGTCCCAAAAATTATAATTATTTCAGTTATCCTTTCATTTAGTCAGGGTGGCGCCTTTGGTGGTCCTTTTGTTGGCTTTAGCCATGAGCCCCTTTGTGCTTTGGATGGCCTCTGGTCGTGGGCTTTTGCAACTGTTCTTTGCTGCCTTAAACCGTGAGCTTTATTAGTTCTTTTTGGGCCTCTTTGCTGCCTTAACTGTAAGCCTTACCTGTTGTCTTTTAGGTTGCCTTTGGTTATTCGCCTTGTTGGCTGTTTACTCTTCTCTGCTGACCCTGACCGTGAGCCCTACCTGTTATTCAGCTCTTTGTAGTGATCTCGATCGTGAGCATTTATTTGATTTTGTGGGAAGATTTCTATGATTTTTTGATATGTAAAGTTATGGATTAAGTTGGAAATCAGAAGATTTTGATATCAACTTTGGGATCTGAGGAGAATTTGCACGCTTTATTTGGGAGAGTATTTGGTCGATTTGATTGATCCTACATTCTTGGGGTTTGGAGAATCAGCGCAAAGGGATATTTTATGTTTGTTAGGAAAGACCTCGGGCCCTACTTTTCCAGGTCTTTTCGATACGAGTTTTGAGAACCGATCCAATCTCCTTTTCGGTGTTTTAGATGAATCAGCGTCTCCTCTCTCTCACCCCCATTTTGTTCTTTTTTTTTTTCCTTGCTTCTTGGTTCGGATTTTTCGATGCTTATGCCCGATGCATAAGTGTCCAAGTATAGCCTTTTGCTATAAGTGAAATCATCAAGCAATGTCGCAAGTAGTCGTTTTGGGGCGTACGGTGGTGATGATAAAGACATACCAAAGATATAGCAGAAAGATGTCATATCTTATAACATCAAGATCCAGACATTTGATGTACAATAGGATATGGTATCCTTCACCGACATAAGTCTAGCGTGAGTTGGCTCGAACCTCCCCAGTCGGTCGGCGATCCTATGCCCGACAGTGTAATCGTCTTGTGGACAATAAAAATTGCTAAAATCTATTTCAAAATATAAAATACATTCTTCTTTATAAAACAAAATTTGATAATCTTTTTCGAGATTTATGTGTATGTGAAAAACATAAATTTTAAAATATGTTTTTAAAATATGTTGTCCACCTGACGAATACCTGTTTAGGCTGGGAAATAGCCCCCTAAGTGAGGTTCAAGACACCCTTCTAGACGAGTGGCGGCGGTCCCCCTCATCCAAATTTTGTTTCTTTGTTTTATCGAAGTTTTGGGACGGGGCACTCGTGTTACTTTTCTTTCTTTCGGGATTTCCCCAGGAGTTTTGAGGATTTTCTTTTGGTCGAGTCTTTTTCATTGATTTATCTCGAGTTTCTCCGCTTTTCCTCGAGTTTCCTGGACGACGTTTCTTTCGGACTTTGCTTTTTGAAATACATTCAGGTTTGTTATACTTAAGGAACAGCGGATCTCACGAGCGTACATGTTTGTTTTACATTTTACAGCGATTAATTTTCATGTTTCTACCTGCTACTGCTCTTCTTATACAGCATGTTATACCATTTCTGTTTCTACCTGCTACCGTACCGTACAACATGTTATATTATTCATGTTTCTACTTGCTA
>NW_018164640.1:394629-394899 GCF_001263595.1 Phalaenopsis equestris | reverse complement strand
TATATAGGATGTTTAGAGGACTACAATCATAGGACCGTTTGATTTAACACTATAACTGGACACCCTAGAAAACTTAAACTCGTCATGTCGGGGAGCTTGGAGCTAGCGCGGTGGGCAGCACGACCATCTTCAACAGCAGAACATGTCTTCCCCAGCAAAACAATTCCCTTTTCCTAGAAATTAAACAATGATCCATAGGTTTTTGAGGTTGTTTGCCTAACGCAACATAAATCCTCCACCTTTTTTTCTTTCACCTTTTCTTTAGGCATT
>NW_018164640.1:372943-394460 GCF_001263595.1 Phalaenopsis equestris | reverse complement strand
CAAAACTGGAGCCAAATCATAGGATAGACTGGGAAGTCACTGAGGTTCTCCTCAGGATCCATGGCCTCCCCTAGTTTCTCTTTTTTTGGATTCCTCAACATTGTTCCAGGTTCGAGCATTCCCCCTTTCACACCTCTTCTTTTTAGTGCCAACACCGACGCTAACTGATTTGCACCGGAGTAGTCTGACAAAAATCTAACAATGATGCACTAATTCTAATTCCGTGCACCCCAATCTCATTCGCGCCCTATACTCTGGCGATTAGGTTTCTTCACCAAGCTTCCACGAGTTTTCACGAGTGGAATGGCGTCTCTAATGAGTTCTCTTTCACTCCAATCTTAGTAAACATCTCCCCTCACATTCACATCTTTTCCTTTGTTATTTTTTTGAATGATTGTTTTTTTCTTATGCGAAAAAATGAAGTTTCGGTGTTAGATATGTAATACATAACAATTGTGTGATTTGTATGTAAATAGTGAAGTTTAGTTGTGAGACATGTAATACATAAGAATTGCGTGTTTTTTTATGAAAATAATTGAAGTTTGGGTGTTAGATATGTGATGTATAAGGGTTTACGGAATGTACGGAAAAATTGAAGTTTAGGTGTTGGATATGTAATACGTATGAGTTGTGTGAAATGTATGTACAAATTGAAGTTTAGGGTTTACAAATGCAATCCATTAGAATGGTGTGGTTTGCATGCGAAATTTGAGTTTTGGTATTAGATTTGTTATTCATATAATTATGTGGTTTATATGTAAATATTGAATTTTAGTTGTTACACGGGTAATACATAAGAAATGTGTGGTTTTTATGAAAAAAAATTGAAGTTTGGGTGTTAGATATGTAATGCATAAGAAATGAAATGTATGAAAAATTTGGAGTTTAGCCGTTGATATGTAATAAATATGAATTGTATGGACTTTATGTAGAAAAAAATTTTGGGTTTAGTTATGTAATTCATTAAATAATGATGTACGTGGTTTGTTTGTAAAATATAAGTTTAGTTGTTAAATATATAATACATAAGAATTGTGTGGTTTCTATGAAAAAATTGAAGTTTGGATGTAATGAATGCAATACATAAAAAATGTGTGGAATGTATGTAAATGTTAAAGTTTAGGTGTTAGATGTATAATACATATAAATTGTGTTTTATGTATGTATAAATTGAAGTTTACGATGTAGATATGTGATACATAAGAATTGTGTGGTTCGTACGTAATGTTAAATTTTAGATGTTTGATATGTACACATAAGAATTATGTGGTTTGTATGTAAAATTTGAAATTTGGGCGTTAGATATGCATGTAATATATAATAGTTTAGTGGAAAATTTTAGGTGTTAGATATGTAATGCATAAGAGTTGTGTGGTTTCTATGCAAACAAATTAAAGTTTTGGTGTTAGGAGTGTAATACATAAGAAATGAGCACAATGTATGTAAAAATTGAAGTTTAGGTGTTAGATATATAATAAATGGGAATTGTGTGGAATGTGTGTACAAATGGAAGTATAGTGTAAAAAAGTAATACATAAGAATTGTGTAGTTTGTGTGTTATATATGTAACGCCTATGTAATATATAAGAATTGTGTGGTTTATATGTAAAAATTGAAGTTTTGGTGGTATATATGTAATAAATAAGAGTTGTGTGATTTGTACATAAAAATGAAGTTTAGGTGTTAGATGTGTAATACATAAGAATTATATGACAATTATAATGCAGAATTTATAAAAATTTGATTTTGAGTGTTAGATATATAATCCATAAGAAATGAAAATACAGCTGATATTTCAATTTTCCAATCTATAAATCTACATATATGTTGTAGATAGATATTCAAATTTTGATATCATAGGTGTACAATTAATTATATTAAAGAAAAAATTGATTCACTTATGAGTTTTTGAATAATGTTGAGGAATTTATGCAAATGGTATTACATCTACTCATTTACCTTTTGGAAGGTAAGTTTTTGTCTTTGTGCGAAGCACAAAATTAAGCTTATCTAATACTTGTGAAGTAAAGTTAGATCTGTACCACAAGGGATTTCAACTTAAATATTGATACTGGACCACACATGATGAGTATGAACCAGATGTTTAGTACGATCATGTTGATGCCTCATTAGGTTATGCCCCTTCAATAGTATATGATCTTGACGCATATGAAGAAATGATTTATCTTGCCCGAATGACTCATTTTGTTGGGAATATTATTGAGGATGATCAAGCACTGAATATTGAAGTGCAAAAATTCTATGATTTACTGAATGCTGCACAACAATCTTTGTGAAAAATTTGTACTATGCATACAGATTTATCAGTGGTGTTGAAAATGTTGAGTATCGAATATGATTTTAACATGCTTAGATAATACTTTAATCAAGTGACAACATTGCTAAAGAAGACAAATCCTATAGAGAATTTAGTTCTTGATGACCTTTATAAAATAAAAAAGTTAGTATTGAGAAGATGAATTGATGTGCTAAAGGTAGCATGCTATATTATAAGGCTGGTGCAATATAAATAAAATATAGATTTTATGGTGCAGAAAGGTTCAATCCATCCCACACCTTTTGTCACCGCTCCGACTTCTTCATTCTGACCACATACTTCTTCCACTTTATCCCCTCTCACCTTTATCAAGCACTCAATCACCACCTCTCACTCAACCACCACCTCCCACTCGGGTGTCACCTCTCACTCAACCACCACCAAACCAGTGACCTCCTCCGATGAGTCGAGCCCTCTACTCCAGCTACTATGAGGTAGGACACCTTTGTACGAGTATACATTTTGCTGGAGAGAGACTCGTAAGTTTCCTTTTACATTATAATAAGTTCAATGATTGTTTCAATACTTTTTGTAACTAATATTTTTATTTCAGAATATTTCCCTCCAGGCCACCCGTGATACGCATCACGGAGGCCATCAAGAGTAGGTACGATTTTTTGTATCTCTTCTGGAAGCAGATCTCAATTGCTACTCAAAACATGTTCAAGTAGTTTGAGGAAGGATCATTTTATTTAAATTAAAATTTTAATTTCAAATTATTTTGTTATACTAATAAATATTGCATAATTTTTAATTTATGAAAGACCTTCCACTAGACGTCAAAACATCATCAGCTGTTCCATCATATTTTTTCAGTTTAGGGCATGCTTCTGCTGGGTGATATATTCATCACAACATATAGGAAAGGGGAGTGGCCCATCTAGGCAGGGAGGAGGTTTGGGCTCAATTGATCAGAGTCTGGGCCTCTCCTGATTATCAGAGAAAGACGACAACCAAACAACATAACAAAAGGATCGAGGGGGCTAGGGGCGTTGCACTCCACATTTGAGGGTTCGTTCCACACGCAGAGTTCTACTAGAAGCTGATAAGATTCGTTAATTACTCAACAATTCAATAACACAATTTTAGTACTTACAAATTTTTCATGCCCATAGGCTCAAGAATTTGGCGCATGTTCAGACGCAGTAGCGCCTAAGGACGCAGTATTATGTCTCCAAAGTCTCTTGGCGTGTCAATATAAATAAAGAAAAAATAATAATTTTCTACATTTGCTTAGACTATTAATGTAAAATGACAATTAATTATTGGTTCCGATTATGTAGGAGGAGTACGAGCGCATTTGAGACACGCAGAGGCAGAGGAGAGGGAGAGCCAGATCCTGGCAGAGTGGCAGTCGCCAGCAGTCGTGGTAAGTAGTCTACCTCTACGCTGTTTGTTTTGAGATTTGGAGACATGCAACAGGAAGAACGAGAGGGCGTATGACCTGGGCTCGAAGGGAATTACATTTGAGGCTGAGCGTTCACATGTTCCTCATCGTGGTTCAAGGACATTATTATCATAACACGAGGAACTTGTTCAGTGCATCACTGCTATAAATGACGAGATCCGTACGTTACGTAAGAGTCAGTATAGAGTCAAGGGCACTTTGGCAAGATTGACAGATTATATTGTATGTCATGGCAAGCGGCCTCTGTGTTCCATGGTTGAGGAGAAGGATGAGGGAGAGGAAGGGGGGATGTTGATGAGCTTGATGATGGGGTTTTATGTATTTTTTTTCTTATTGTGCATGCCGACATATTATTTGTATCTCAATTTTGTGTATAGAATCTATAGATGTGAACTTTTATTCATAGCTTATTCTTTGTTAAATTATATTTATTTTTATTATCGGCACTTGTTTGTGTAGTAGATTTTGTGTTGTGCTAGTGCATAAGTAAATGTTTATGAGATTGATATTTGTTCCATGCCGGTAGTAAAAACATGATCATTTCTTCATGACGCTAATGACATCGATAATTTTCGATGCACTTAGATACATTCTCATACTAAATAATCTTGTTGACTGGATTCAATAATTAACAGTTGTGTCGGTGTAAGGTGCGTCAAAGCTGGCTAATGCCGACCATTTCTAATGCTAAAGTCGACGCAATTTTTTTATGTCAAACACTTTCGCAACTAAATGCATTTCCGACCCTGATTTTGGCATGGACCAGAGGTCCAACCCAAACCCAACACTAAAACTGTTTTGAATGGAATTATTGTCATATCACCGTCTGGTTTGGCCAACGCTCACATACAAAAATCTTATAGTGATTTGTATAGGTTGTGGTCAATAAGAACTTGTAACTAAGTTTTACAAATTAGAGTAATTATAAAGGCATCAATACTATATTAAATGGTCTAATTAAATCAAATTAACTTGGACTTTTGGATAGGACAAAAATGCTTTGATTGTGACATGACTAGTTTACATGTATTACTAGAGAAATCATATCACTAGAATGTTCATCATTCTTGTGTCAACCATGGCTTCCAAATCCGGTCCACCAGTATGCCCGGGTGGGGTTTTTTCATAATAATGAAATGCATACATTAATTGTATATGATTATCTTAATAAATTCGCAATGTCATATATATAGACAAATGCAATTATCACTAGGGCCGTCAAAAAAGCTCGTTGTTAGCGAAAAGTTTGTGTTCGGCTCGCGAGGGAGTTCGTGTTCGATTCGTTCAATAAACAAACGAGACGAACATGAACAATTTTTTTCGTTCGGTCAAACACGAACGGTGATGTGTTCGTTCGTGTTCGATTCGTTATTGTTCGAAATATAAAATAATTTAAAATAGTTATATATAAAAAATTTAGGATATTTTAAAAATATTTATTTATTATAAAAATTTATCATATTTAAAATAATTAAATCCTAGACATTATAATATCTAATAAATTATTAATAGCAATAATAATATATTAGTTGTAGTTATATTAATATAAATATTATAATATTTTAATTAATATAAATATTATAATATTTTAGCAATTCAAATATGCAAATAAATCTTAATATTTTAGAATAATTCCAACAAATCAAATAATTTGAATAATTCAAAAAATTCAAACAATTTAAACAATTTAGATAATTTGAACAATTCAAACATTTCGAACAATTCGAACTTATTTCAAACAATCGAACCGAACACGAACAACACCTTTAACGAACAATTTCGAACACGAGCTTATTTCAAAAACAGTTTATTTCAAACGAATCAAACACGAACACGAGCTCTGTTCATTCGTTTTCGGTTTGTTTACACCCCTACTTACCACCATGATTTCAAGCTTTCATAAGAGATGTTTTCTATTTATTTTCCCATCTCGCATATCATTGTCAATTTTTTTAATAAAGAGATAAGAAAATAGAGATTTAAGAGATTATTTGGGATCAATTCTTTTTATTTTATTTTATTATATTTATGTTTGAATTTAAAATAAAATATTTCAATCATGTTGAAAATAAATTAACTAGTTTATAAATATTCTCATACCTTGCTACTTTTAATTATTTTAAGTGTTCTAAAATTAGCCTAATTTATTTATTAAAAATAAATGAAAAATACATCAAATAAATATATTTTAATAACAAAATAAATAAAAATAATAATTACAAAAAAAAGATTAATTAGATTCCAAATGAACTTTAATTTATTAGAAACATTTATACTAGTATTTGAATATGAACATCATTGAGAAGAAATAACTCATTAACACTCAAATCATGCCTCTAATCACAAAGCTCGTAAACATATACTTTGTTTATTCTACTCTTTAGTTGAATTTATAGGCCCAAAGAGGAGCCAAAAATTATTACGTGCGGAATTCATATATTGTGTGTTTAACAAAAAATTATTGCATCAAAACTTCTGATGTAAAATTGCATCAGAAGTCCAATCAGAATCTATCGCATGTACAGACAAACTCATCATATAATAAATAAACGTTTTTTTTTACTAGGGTGGGTCAGACTGTACACGTGGCAGGCCTTAATTGTACTTCTAATGCAAACTTTCATCAGAAGTCTTGATGCAATGATTTTTAGTGTACAATAGTATTGTACACAAGTTGTACAACACTGTTGTACAAGAAATCCACATTCATACATACTCCATACATAGCATCCAAGGAAGCCAGTGGGTATTATATTAATCCTTACCCTTTTTTAGCTATCATTTACAGATTGATGTCATGAGAACTGATCAGCAGTCTAGTCAACATGATCAACAACAAATCTTTACAAGGAATAAAATTAAAGTGAGAGAGAAAAAAATAGCCATCATCTGTGCATCTGCTTATTGCTTTCCACGTCCCAAAGCGCTCCTCTCCTTTAAATTCCTTTTTCTGCAGCAGTGAAGAAGGGACCATCAGTTCCAGGATCTGGAGATGTTCTTTTCTTTTTTCTTATAACATGGCAGCTAGAAAATGTGTACAGTGAAGCTGGGAGAAAAGTATAGGTTCTTTACTTGCCTGAATTTTGTACAGTAGCCATGATACTTGGGAGCTAAGGATGGAGGGGATTCCTCATGGCTTGCCATTTTCTCCAGAGGGACGGAGGAGGAAGGAAGAAAAAGAAGGAAGAAAAGAAGGAAAGGAAAAGAAAATGGATCATGAGATCATCTTGTTCCCTATGATATGAATTCATCTCATTGAAATCTGAAAAGTTAATGAGATTGCGATAATGCAGTACCACAAACGTTTCAATTTGACCCCTCTTGTCTGCTTCAGAAAAGAATCTTGTTAGTATCCATTGTTAGGCTTCAAAATGCAAAACAATAATTTCATGAAAAAAGAAGAAAAATTTCTCTGGTCAAAAGATGCTTCAAACGAAAAGAATAGATAGTATAACTACTTGATATTTGTTTTTAGTTTTGGATGAAAACCATGACATTTTAATTGGCCTGTTTCTGAATGATGATGCAAAAATCATTTTCCAAATATGAGCTTTATGGATCATAATTGAGATAATTTCATTATTCATAGAAATCCTCCCTTAATACTTAGATAATAACCCAATGAAAAGGGAGAAAGTAGAAAAAATTCGGATGGGCAGATGATGGTAAGTATGACCACAAAGTCGGAATACCAAAAAAATTTTATGTGCAGATAATGTAGGTACGAATTATTAGTATTCTGATGATATTATGCTCAATATCACCATGAAATCATCAAACTCATAGCTACGCTGATTGCACGTAATATTTCTTCATCAAAAAGACAATCGAGCATACCCGTGAAGCAGATGAATTAATGGCGGAGACCGACGCCGTCGACGTGGCTGCTGAAAGTCCGACGTTGTAGGTCATGGTGCCGTCGGGTTGGTAAAGCCCGTAGTTCCTCTCCGAGGTCGGGCCTGGCTTCAAGTCTTCGTTGAACAAAGCGAAGAGATAGACCTCAAGCCTCGGCGTCGGTCTCACTGGCGTACCCTCATTCTCCAGCTGCCTGGCCACCAAATTCCTGTTATAAATCATCGCGTTCTCCACAGTTGCTCCCATCTCATCTTCGTCTCCCTTTGAAGGCCACCCGGTTTCTGACACTGATACTTGTATATCCCCATATCCGAACCTTGCAATGGCGAAAATTACAGCATCCACCTGCGCAAATGCTTTGTTCTTAATTTCGATTTGGAGCAATAAAATGGCGCGCCTTTTTCTGTCTTTTAAAAAAAATAGGAACTTTGGGTTTTTTTTTAAAAGGAGAAATTATTTGCTGTGTTTATGTGGTAGCTTGCTGTCAATTCATTACAAGTTTTTATATACTGTTGTTTTTCTGTTTTGTAAAACTATACTTTATTTAGTTTTTTTTTTAAAATAGTTGTGTTTTGTCATTGGACATGATTAATGCTAGAAAATAATGAATGACATTTTCCAAAAAAAAAATTGTAATAACACCGCAGCTTTTTGAACAATAATTTCATAGTTACATATTCAAAAAATAGCATCGTCCCAGACAAGAGAAAATATTACATCAGGAGTCCTGATTGTAGTATTTAGGTGTTATTTTACTAAAATAACATCGCAATATTACCTGATAACACCTAAATACTATCATTCACACTGAATGTAATATTTTTTCCTCGGACAAAGCCAGTGTATCTTACGAGTCTTATTGTTTTGTAGTTTAGGAAAGCTATTTGCATGATTGAGGTGAAATTCGCTTAAACTGCAATAGAAAAAAAAAAAGAAACTTGCTATTGCTTAATGATTTAAGATTTAAAGGAGCGTGATGATAAGATTCAAGTGGGGTTATAAACTAACACAAAATACTTATCATAAAACCTAAAAGTAAAGCAATATAAATTAAAAACAATCCTAACAGATTCTGTAAACTTTAGTTGTTGTTTTACCAAATAGTTATAAAATCTTATTCATCTATCCTATGATTGTAGCCAAAAGAAGGAACTTAAACTAAGTTGTACAAGATGCCTCAAGAGCTACGATACCATCAATCAAGATTTATCTTCAATCTTAATCACATTCTAATTAAAACTGCATCTCAAACTGCCACTAACTGTTCCAATGTAATTATTTTCAACCTCGGCTTTGTCCGGCTGCAATACGGATTTACGTTAAATAGAATTTACAAATCCATTAAATCAAACAATCGAGATATAAGAGACGGAACATGAAAAAATTTGTTCTAACGAAGCACTAATTTTCATATTTTCGATCTCTGACTGGATTCAGGCTAAATTCAATTCTAAATCCTATTAAAACTGTGCTACCAAACAACTCCTAAAATCCAGAGTGCATTAAGTGTCTTGCACGGCCATGCGGCCAGCTAATAGGAGGAAAGAGAGGGGAGAAGCACGCTCCCTCTGATCCCCTCTCTCTCCTCCAATTAGCTAGCCAAAGCCAAAGACGCATACAACACATCTAATATTTTCTCCTCAAATTGACATATAATAATGATAAATGGGAAGCACAGAAGGAGAAATTATTGCATCAGAATTCCTGATGCAAATTTGCATCAGGTGTCCAATAACAGGGGTCAAGTGATCATTTGGGCCCACTGACATACAAGATTCAGGCTCTGATTGTCCAAACTGATGTAAATTTTACTCTGATGCAATAATTTTTCACACAGAAGACATTGGGACAATTATAATTACCTGGGCATATAACATGTTGTCATACTCCAGCCCTGTGTTGGGATCCAACATACCCGACCCAGACTCAAACAACACATATTCCAGCGGAACTCTCTCCGGATCCCCCTTGTAAGCGAAGTAAGGATACGCGTTGATCCAAAACGGCGACCCCGTCTCCGACAAAAACCTCAAAAACTCCCCCATCACCTCCGCTAACTCCGGCCGGAACGACCCCATCGACGGCGGGTAAGAATTAGCCAGCACCGCCAGCGAACTCGCCGTGGAAACATGAATAACAGAGTCCAGACCCTGCTCCGCCAGACCTCGCCGGATCCCCACCATGGCGGACATCACGCTGCCTATCAAAGCGCTGTCCTGGCAGGTGAAGACCTCGTTCCCGACGGCAATGCCGGTGATCTTCGTGTTCGGGATGAATGGGGTGATGTTGGTGGCGATCCATTTGGCGGCTTGGGTGGGGCTGGCGAGCCAGGGGAGGGCTTCGTTGGGAACGGTGACGATGAGCTCGATGGTGGAGTTTGCGAAGGCGGATAGGATTTTAGGGTTGGCGTCGTAGATTCGAGCTTTGGTGATGTGGAGGGAGGTGAGGAGGCGGAGGACGTGGTCGGGGGAGGGCAGGTTGTTGGCGATTTGGCCGTAGTTGATGCCTAGGGCTGAGGCTTGCTCTACCGTTTCGAATTCTGAAAAAAAGATTATGAAATTATGTGGATTAGGTGGTGGCGGAATGAAAATAAAATGTAGGAGGAAGGAGGAATGTGCATGAAATGTTTTTATTTTAATTAATTTTTATTTTTTAAGTTAATTCACATAGATAATTAAAGTATTTTATAAGACTATAATAGCATCAATGAAAGAAATTTTATAGATTATGTTTACTTTTTATAATTATAATTATAATTTTATTACATTCCAAAAAAATAGATGTATATATTCTTCTGCACGCACTGATGTGATTAATACGAATATGAGAAGAAAATATTAGATGTGTTGCACTTATATATGTTCGGAGTTTAGTGAAAACTAGTTACGTGGCAAGTGAGTCTCATATCTCTTAAAAATTAACTATAAATAGTAATATTACAGTGAGACTCATTTGTCATATGATAAGTTGTTCACTGAACTCTAGAAACAAATTTACGTCTGAAAATCAGATGCAATTTTCTCTCGCTAATAGGAGGAGAGAAAGGGGAGGGAGATACTATCTCTCACTCTCCACTAGGAGTAGGTGCAATGCATCTAATATTTTTTTGAAAGAGGAGATAATAATGCACCTGAAGAGAAAAGAATGAACACAAACATAAAGGGAATTGTGATTTGTTTGAAGAAAACAAATAATGGAGCTTCCATCATGAAGAAGACAGAGCTAGGAGAGGGAATATGGAGGAAGGGGAAGGAAGATGAGCAGGAAGAGGAGGTAATATATTCAGTAAAGCTCTGAATTCCTTTCTTTGCTTGCAGAGATGGAGTTTGGGAGGAGAAGGGGAAGTGTTAGGAATCGCCTTGCCTTGAGCTATATAGAAGTCTTGAGGTGGGAGGGAAGCGAGCTCTGTTGCCAAAAAGGTTTAGTTTTTAATGGAGGTAGTGCTTGACTCGTTAGATATCTTTACAACGACGACACCTTTTGTCGTTGCTTGTGGTCTGGCAGATTGGCGCCATGGCCGTTGCTTTAGACCAAAGGAAGGGGGGGGAAAAGAGAGGAGAATTAGGCGGAGAAAGGTTCTTTGGGCTGGGGAGAAAGGAGTATGGCTGGATAATTAGCCTTTGCTGGTCTATCTATATCATCATTTCATGGATCTTAATGATACAAATATTTTAGTGTGTGGAGCTAATGGTGTTTGAGCACTAACTAAAGGAGTGTTGTGGGAGACTTTATGCTGGCTTATGATCTCCTTTCTGTTTGGCCGAATTTTCGCTTGAATATATATATATATATATATATATATATATACAATCATGACAGCCTAACTCATTGGTTGCAGCATTTGGAGTAAGATTGTACACCTTTCTGGAAAGGGGGGTCCGCCTCTCGATCAAACTATAAAGTTGATGGACTATCAATCTTTTCTATATATATATATATATATATATATATACAGTGTATTAATGCTTTTGTAAGGTAGTTAATAAGGAATGTTAAGTTAAGCTTTCGTTTGTGTGATCCACGAGATTAATTAGTGCAATAATTTCATTAATTGTTTCGCAAATATGGAGGCAAGTGTTATAGGGGGTGTGAATTAAGGGGAAAATCAAAAAGACAAAAAAATTATAGAAATTTTGAACTACTCTGACTATAAAACCAAGTGTATTCCTTATTATCTTAAGGAACGAGTACATGAGTAGAATAATTTTGCCATTGATAGTAGAAGAAGAGATAATTAGTCCTTGGGAGCTCAAAAATGGTATGTACGGATCTCAAGGCAACCCATTAATCAACCACCTCATTTCAATCGGCCGACTAAATTCTATCCCTCGGACACGTCACTTCAGTAGACAGAACAATCACTCTCCCCCTTGGCCACCTCATTTCAGTTGACTGACCAAGCTCTCTTCCCAGCCCATCTCATTTCAGTAGGCTGACAAACATGAACATGAAAGTGTGCATCGATCTCGACACGATCTTGGTGACCCTTTCTTATCGCACGTCATTTTCTCATGAAGAAGCCTCCCTCTCCCATCAAGACACCTTTCGCGGAGTGGTCCTTATTTCAATCCGAAGATCCTACTTCAACCATAGGGTCGGGAGCCCTCATCTCAAACACAACGCGCTTTTCAAGCAATTTGATCCAGGAGACGGACTTCGCTCACTCCTTCATGGACTGGAATGCCAAACCTCCGGCCTTCTCAATGACAGATCCAGGGAGCTTTTTATTCTCCATGCTCAGCACCACTAAGGAGACATAAGATGATTCTGAAAGAAAGCTTGGAAGATAAGTTCCCACATCTCATTTTATAATGACTTTGGCATAGAAATAAAAAAAATAAATAGTCATGAATACCACAAACTTATTTCAAAATACAGATTCCCTTGTTTTTATCACAACTGTCACTGTCAAGGATCAAGAGAATCAGAAAATTTTAATATGTATATAAAAAATATGTCAGCACAAATGACAAAGACATCACACATATGATGAAAAAGGTGACTTGGTCTCATGGGACCCATCGAGGATGACCCAGAACAACACGCTCAACCAACAAGCCCCCGCGTACCAGGAAGACAGTGCACCTAAGACGTATAAAAAGCAAATCACTCCCTAAAGAATATATCAAACTAGATCCACTCAGGTGAACAAGCGCCTTCAACTTGGACAGACAGAGAATGTGAAACGAACCCTCTAGTTCCAGAGCGGTTGACGTAGATCCTGCGCACGTAGGCGTCCAACCTGATGGCCAACCAATATAAGGGCTGCCCGACCGTATCCATGAGCCCCTTGGGCCATATTATGTATATACTAAAATACATTTGTTGTACATACGTACTCCAGAATACAACATCTAATAGTATGATGACCCATTCCTATAAAAAAATATGTCTTTTCCATGAATAAAGGTTACGCAGTTTTATTGTTCAAGAATGTGTCATTGTTCTTCCCCACCTCTCTTTCTCTCTTCCTTCAACACTATATTCCTTTAGTGTGTCTACTGAATAGTTTTGGGTTCAACAGTATTCTAATATTATAGCATTATACAACTTATACACCTTTACTTCTATATGATATTTTGATTTGAAAGAGCTACAAAAAAAAAAAAATTTCTAAAGTGTCCCTCCTTAAAAAGTGTCCCTCCTTAAAAATTTAGACAATGAACAAAAAGCATACTTGATACATATGGATGCAAAAGAATTGAGTTTGAGCTCATTTATCAAAACTCTATCGAGTTTGGCTCAAGTTGGAATTAGTTTTCGTAATAGTTTACAAGATTGGCTTGTTAAAATTCTTGTATCTTCCAGTGCAACTTAAACTTGGTTCATTTAATAATTGTTCCAATTTAATTGAGTTGCTAATTTGGAAGCATAAACAAGGCTTATTGAGCTAAGCTTAATAAGCTAAAAAAATGATATTTTAATTTAACAAGCATTTAAAATGTGCTCTAAAATCCATCCAATAAGATCCACTCACAAATCCTACTAACTCAAAGCTTAGAAAAATAATCCAAACCAATGACATTCTCTAGCAAATAATATTACAAGCTCGCATCAATGAGCAAGGTACTAAAATGTAAACAATAATAATTTTAGCTTGCGAATAATTTGGGACTAAAATATTTTTAAAAATAAAAATGAGATTGGATCTTATGTAAATTTAGAAGATTAATGTGTTTGAAATTAAGCATACTTACGATAAGAGAGTGAGTTAGTATGTGTGTGTGTGAAAATTAATTTATAATTTATTGATTTTTTATTAAGTTTCATAATTAAATATTGATAAGGATATGGACTATAATTTTGAGCCTTAATCAAACATCATATTGAGCATGTTAATTTCTAAGTTTTCAATGATATTGCTCATAAACATAAACCAATGGAGCAGCAAATTACACATGCTTGTATATTTAACAAGGTAGTATTTATAGAGTATTGAAGTTTACTTGATTGGCTAAATAAATAACCACAAATGAGCTTTATCTTGCCAATCCATGAGTAGTTAATTGAACATTTGATTCATTTGCAATCTTTCCCAACCTCACATTTAATTCTTTCTCACAGATAGTTTCTTTGTTAAATAATATATGCTTCCCTTTCATATCAACATATATTATTCTACAACTCTTATTTCCCCAAACCTTGAAGTAAAAAACTTTCTGTGATTTTTCTATGTAAGTTTGTTTATCTCATAATTTTACTTTAAATAAAGGAAAAGGTAATTTTTGTTGACATTTGTTACTGATTATTCATCAACGATATTCTTATATTTTTGGTCAAAAACATTGCTAAATAGTCTTAGAAAATTCATTAATAGCCTAAGGTACCAAATGTCTTCCTTCTTTTTTACAAATTTTTATCTTCAATTGAGCATGATGGTGTCTTGCTAATATCTCTCCTCTCTAGATTTAAAGCCCAAAAAAGTTGTTGACTACCAACATGGCTTTTCATCACCTCTCCTCATATCTACTCATCCTTCTCCTCTTCACTACAGAATTCTCCGATGAAATCGATAGAATAATTGGCAAACATATGACTGTCAATTATTTTTTTATAGATAAAGCAACAAAAACTTACAGACATAAGGGCTGACATAAAATTGATGGTCTGGAATCATCATTTGCTAATTTACTTAAAATTCACAGTTTAGGCTATCAGAAGTCCAACAATCAAGTTTTATATTATGAACAAATGAGCCAAAATTCACATTTTTTTAATTTTTTTTTCCATGTGGGTACTCTGGGCCGAGCGATGCACTAAGCTTGAATTTTACAAGAAAAAAAAAACTGTAATTTTCTTGTTTCTAACTTTGAACTCAAGAATTTTGGATTTTTGGGGTTTGGGATATTTTGAAATTTTCTTTTGAATGTAGTTATTTTTTTGGGATGTATCTCATTCTTTCTGTATTTTCATCAAAATTTTAGAGATTGTTATTATTGCAATATTTTAATGCATTGCATTTCAATTTGTTGTGTTTTAGGTTTTATACAAGTTTTAGGATAATCTTTAGGTGTTAGATGCGTAATTTACTTTGAATTAGGTTTTATGTGTATAAATGCCTCATAATTAATAGTTTATGGTTTAATTCAAAAGTCTTAATGTGCCAATTACTTTGGTTTAAAAACTTGGTTAATAGTACCATATGCCTATCATCCACTTAGATTGATGCATGTTCCTAGCCGGTTAAGATAATGCATAAGATATGTGAGGTATATTTATCAGCCACTTAGCTCATAGTTGTATATACAAATATGCAAGTTTATGCACTTGAGACATAAACTTATAAGAATTAAAAGGTATGTAGTCTAATTCCCTTTCAAACATACACACCAATCAATTTTTTTGCTTTCGGTATGTTTGAAACATTACATCTCTATGGGGTTTAGGATTTCATATTAAACTATCTATGAATCAATTTAGTATTGTTAATCAGCAATTACGTAAATTTACAACAACTCAACTTAATTTAGTATGTTTGAATGATGTTTATCTTTTGATGGAAGCAACATCTCAGCTTTTGACTTGCCTTTATGAGGGAATGTTTCAAGGCTCATGTACGAAATATAAGAATCAAGCATATCTAATGACAGAAATAATTTGGTCTAATTTATATCGCAGGGAATTACAAATAAATTATTAATTATGGAGTTCGTATGGCAAGTATGAACATGAAATATACTCTAAAATTGGTCCTTCAACGTGCTCTGCTCCTTTAAAGAGCAATGATTCTTAATCTGAGTATGAATCAATAGATTTATAAAAAGGGTTTTCGATGAAACAAGAGCTCATTTTGCTAGTTAAGTGGAAGAGGAGCCACCAAACAAAAAAAGTTCAAATATTTTATGAACTACTGAATGTTGCATAAAGACTACTGTGATAAGAAAGTTACACATCCCATTTTGATAATTTATATGTGGCTCTTAGAGTATTAATAGTTAAAATATAATTTAGCTTGCCTCGAGAATATTCTAATCAGGCTACAAGATTATTAAAAGAGACAAATTTACAGAAAAAATTAGTGACATAGGTCTTATATAAAAACAAAGAAATGCTTTCCAAGTTTGGCTTGAGATTATTATGTCAACATGTACATATTATTTTAGAAGGCTGATGCAATAGAGACTCAATGCAGATTTTGTGAGGCCCCTAGATTCAACCCTCAAAATAAATGAAAATAAAAGATAGAAGGAAGTTTCATAAAAGTGTCTTTTCTATTTGTCACTTATATCACGCCTTTAGTCAACTACTTACATATGAGATGACATCAAACCAGATTAAGTGAAACAAGTTCATTTAGTCATCTAATAGATGGAGAAGAACGAAATATTTTGATCATACTTACCCAAATTTTTATTTTGGAGTCACGTAATTATAGGCTTGACTTGTGTACAGATAGTTTTCAAACAATATAGTTGGACCACATTACCCTTCTAATATTATTATGTGAGTGTTAGTATGTACAATCTTTCTTTTGAGAAGTACATGAATACCCATTTCATATTTCTCAAATTAATACCACGTTCTAATTGCCTAAAAGAAAGAGTTGATATATATTTGCAGCTTCTGATACAAGAGCTATTTATTCTTTTGAAAATAGATGTAATCACTTATGACAATTCTACAAAATAGAACTTTTAAATGAAAGTATTTTAATGTGGACAATAAGTGTTTTTCTAATGTATATAATTCTATTGATATTGAATGTTGTAGGGAAGTTAGCTTGCACATAATACATGAATTCGTCAAAAACATTTACTCTTCATCATTGTAGAAAAAAATCATAGTTTAACCATCATCAAATACATGAGTTAGTAAAAAACATTTACTCTTCATCATTGTAGAAAAAAACCATAGTTTAACCATCATCAAATATTTCTTCCTCTCATCACCTATTTAGGCGAAATAAAAATGCTTTCAGATGAAATAGAATCGAGAAATCAGACCTATCACCAAAATTAATTAAAATTGAATTGTGGTAGAATGTTAGTGCGATTCTAAATATTACTGATTATCCTGAGTTATATTCACAACATCCCTTTTTGTGTTAGTGTTAATTTTGATTTTCACTTTAAATTATATTTGTTTTAAATTAACCAATAATCATGCATGGGATTGATCCTATCAATTAAAAACAACCTCAATAATAGCTCACATGAGCTTTAATTCATTAATAATATTAATAATTTTTTTAATTAATTTTAATTAAATTATAGGAGGAAATTTAAATAAATACAAAATTTTCCTTCAAAATTTATGAAAAAATATTATGTGCTCAAAGATGACAAGTGAAGCCTCCTTAAGTTTAAAGTTTATTGTAATTTATTATAATTTTTAATGAACTTTTAATTATTTCATTGAATTAAAAATCTAAGAAATTGCATGGAGTTTGAGAGGAAATTTTCAAAAAGATAGTTGACATTTAGTTGATTTATTTTTTAACCTAATTAATTTTCCCAATTTTGGAGGTAAAATTAAGTTTAAATGAGCATTCAAAAATTCTTAAGAAAATTTTTATTCCTTTTAATTTGATTTGTTATTTTTATGAATTATTTAATATCTTATCAAATTAAATATTAAAGTGATTTAAATTTTTTTTAGAACTCCCGAGTGGCTTTGACTTATTAAATAAGATAACTTAGTATTCCCATACTTTTTCTAATAGTTGTTTACCATTATGAAATTTCTTATGACTTATTAAATAAGATAACTAATTAATCAAATAATTATTTATTTATTTTATTTGTGAAATTTTCCTTTCTTTTTTGATCTCTTTTATTATTTTTTAGGTTTTTTCTTTCAAATTTTATTTTATTTAGAATAAGTTTGGAATTTTATTTAACTTTTTGCTTTATTCAATTATTCATTATATATTTTTTTATTAATTTTTTGATTATTTAATCAAGTTCAATCAACCCCCTAATTAATTAATTTATTTTTTCTTGGTTTCCTTAAGAAAATTTTAAGTTTATTTTTAGGAATTTTAATTAATTTTATATTAATTAAAAATTCAAACTAATTAATCAAGCAATTACCTTAATTGATTAGAATAAATTCATTTGTGTAAATTTTCATTTAATTTTTGACCCCCACTTACCTTAGATCAACTTATGAAAAAATAGAGAGCTTATAAATTTTAGAAAATTTGGGGTAAATTTTATTATATTTTTAACATTTAAATATGTTTTTAATTAGAAATTCATCAAATACTTCAATAAAATTTAATCAAATGTTTATAAATTCCAAGGAAAATCCTTGAAGTCAATTGGAACCCTTGAAATATTTCTTAGAATTTTTTAGACAATTTGATAATGTTTTATTTTTTATTTAAATTTTATGAATTAAAGTTCTCTAGATGTTGATAAATTTTTTGTCTTGTTTGAAGTTTTTCTAATTTTTAAATTAATTTTCTCATTTTAGTTAAAGGTCTACTTAATTAGAATTGATGCAACACTTGCATTACATGTGGCATGCTCCGATTGGTTGTTGAGATCCACAGGATTGCCTAATGCTTGCAAGGATTAATCTCAGTCATTTCATCATAAAACAAAGGATTGGGATTAAATCATACATTTTAGTTTATATGATGTATGGTATTTTAGAGATGGCTTGATGAGCAACATCTATTCCAAACAATAGGAATAGATGACTCTCATTTCTTCTCTTGCCTCCATTTAGAAAGTATAATCTATGTGCATGTATGCCTC
The DNA here is from genome assembly GCF_001263595.1 of Phalaenopsis equestris. Classification (NCBI taxonomy): domain Eukaryota; kingdom Viridiplantae; phylum Streptophyta; class Magnoliopsida; order Asparagales; family Orchidaceae; genus Phalaenopsis; species Phalaenopsis equestris. The sequence goes on along the minus strand of NW_018164640.1, from coordinate 375,655 downwards.
CAATCTGCATGATCTAGAGAGACATTTCTAAATCCCTCTCACCTAAAAATTTCATATGCTTGTCTTCATTCATGTCTTCATTCATGACTGAATTATAGATTAGAAGGTTAGAAATTGTAATACAAAGGATAAAACTACCATATAATTTTGTTTATATCTTGATTTTAAAAATTAAATTTTTAAAAATACCATTTTTAAAAATTTAACCTTTTTATGTATTTACAACCTTTACTATATGGGTTATATAAATCATATGAGAAATGGATGTGATCACTTATAATAAAGCTAAAAAGTGTAACTTTCAATTGAAATCATAATCTATAATCTGTTTGCATCTACTCCATTAACATTCCTTGAATATTTTTGAGGCTTTCTCATTGCAGATATCCTCACGTGTTCATGTTTTTGCTCTTGAAGATATCTTGCGGCAAGAATAAAGTGGTCTGTATCATCAAGATCTAGGATGGCGACATTGCTTTATGAAATGAATGCATATCCGGGGAATGGATAGAAAGGCAGCACATTTAAAATCTAATTGGGGTCCTCCTAATCCAAATCTTGGGTAGAGCTGGCTTTCATTTTTAGTTTTTTATAGCAGCATCAGTAGGTCAGGGACAGTGATGGCTATTTGGTTCGTGAAGATGAAATGATTATGTTTTCTGAATCAAACAAGCCTGATATGGCAGAAAACCATGTTTTCTGTGTTTAATATGTCTATTTAATTAACCTTAGTTGACAAACGGCAATGATAACCTTGAATTAATAAGTTGAGTACGTGTGTGTGTCGCGTACCCCGGACTGTTGGTTGGCATCCACGGAATAAGACCCCTCAGTCGAGGGTTCTAATCCCCTCTGACATAATTGGCCTTAAGGAGATGGTACTCGAATCGATAAGCACATTAGGGGTGACTGGAGGCTCGTATAATAGCCTCAGGCCATGTATAGGTAGGAGAGAGAGTGATCTCAAATTGAGAACAAAAAAGCATACTTAGAGATTTCGATAACAATGCAACTCTATATTTCACCATAGTGTTGTGATGATACACTGAATTTATACAATATTATAATGCAATAGTAGAGTTTAGTTCCATATAAGATTGATAGAATGATTGATTTATAAGTAGGTTTGTTGGACTCTAAGAGAATATTTAATGAATCAATTAAAATGGATACAATCTAATGATAATTGATTATTTTTCAAAATGTGCGTTTATGTCTTTCTTATCATTGAGTTTTGTAAGGGCTCATTTGAAATTTGAAAATCATCCATGCTACTCTATCCCCTCTTCCTAGTATCTTGTACTTCTCATTGCTCCGATAATTTTATGTTTCACGTTGCGTAACATTTCATCTGAGTCACTCGCCATTTTGATTGCTTTTGAACTTTTTGGCTTGGGAATTACAACGACATCAACTCTATGATTTGCACTATAAGAAAAAAATGCTAAATTTGACGGATGAATCGACTACTTTTTACACGTCAAAAAGATTATTGTAATTACCGACAGTTTGGTGACTATTTTTTATCTTGGTTATTTGCGTCTACATAACTACAACATAAAATGTCGCTTATCAACAATATTTTATTTTCCAACTGTTTTTATAATTGATGGGTTATTTCGTTAGTTAAGAGCAAATATTAACCAACGACTATAATGCGTTGGTTATCTTCAAACCCACCATTTGGCGAGATTTTAACTGACGTATTTTATTATTAAGCTATAGGATCAGCCGGCGGTAATAATTTTAATAACTGGTGCAATTAAAGTAATTGATAAATGATCAAAACAAAACCTATATCCCGTCTGATTTCACTTTCCTCTCGGTCTTGCCCTAATTCCTTTCTTGACTCTTGTCCACTCAAAAGCCTCGCCTCTCCTCGAAGCCCCCGTCTTCTCCCTGAAACCATCGCCTTAGTCCCGGGCCCTAATCCCTCGTGCAACAGTTGGGATACAAGCTAGCTGGGAATGCAGCAGCGGGAATGCAACTTATAGTGACCAAAAACTCCTAAAACTCCTATTTCCTTTTTAGTCTGCTCCTCTACTACTCGAAACCACTGAGGAAGGTAACTTGTTATCTTTATTTTCATTTTTATTTTCATTTTCTTTGAAGAATGCATTTAGGGTTTAAGGTTTAACATTTAGGACGTTTGTCCAATATTTTCCTTCTTCAGTTGGATTACATCTAAGGCTGTGAGTTTAGATCGAACATCATTAATCGCTCAAAGATGGATTCAAATTTTGGCTCTTATCGAGATCAAATGGAAATAAACGAGCCGAACTGCGAGCAAAATAGTTGGATCAAAGTTTTTCCAAGTCAATTTTAACCCGTCCACAACTCGGCTCGAAATCAAATCCTTAACAATAAATGACTGTGAATTTAACAAATTTAGCTCGAAGATTGTTAATCTCTAAAAAAAGTTAATTCAATTTTTTGATCGGATTGAGATCGAATTGAAAAAACCAAGCGGAGGATCGAATTTTTTTCGAGCCGATTTTGAACGACCCCAACTCAACTCAAAATCGAATCGTTAATAGCCTTAATTACATTAAGGATCAGCTTTAATCACATATATTTTTGCTTTATATATAGATGCTGTTACTAGACATTCACATGAGGGTGCACCTTGGTGTGTGTGTGTGTGTGTGTGTGTGTGTGTGTGTGTGTCCCTCTCTCTCTCTCTCTCACTCTCTCTCTCTCTCTCTCTCTCTC
>NW_018164640.1:359715-372933 GCF_001263595.1 Phalaenopsis equestris | reverse complement strand
ATATTTATTTATTTATTTATTTATTTATTTATTTATTTCTAAGAGTCAATTTAAGTACTTTTAAAATCTAACAAAAATCTTTATAACTAATTTTGAGTAAATTTATGAAAAAATGAAACCAATTTTATACTCACCGCTCCAATTGGTGTTTTAATGTTCGAAAAGGCTAAAATTATGATTGAGAAAATTTTGCTTGATTTTTATAATTCGGAAGGAGCTTCAAATTGATTTCTAAAGAGTGATTGGTTAGCACTAGGGGTGTAAACGAACCGAACACGAACGAACAAAGCTTGTGTTCGTGTTCGGTTCGTTTAAAATTTAGTTTGTTTGAAATAAGCTCGTGTTCGTTTCTTAACGAACGAGCCGAACACAATTATATAACTTATATTATATAAATATACAATATCTATATTAGTATATTACTACTATAGTATATTAATATATTATTATTATTATTTTATTATATATTATAATTTATAAAATTTAATGTTTTAAAATATAATAAATTTTTTATATATAATTATTTTATATTATTTTATATTTCAAACAATAACGATTCGAACATGAACGAACGCATCACTGTTCGTGTTTGGTTCGTTTAACTAACCGAACGAAAAAAATTTGTTCGCGTTTGTCTCGTTTACTTATCGAACGAATCGAACACGAACTCATTGACGAACCGAACACGAACTGTTCGCGAACAACGAGCTTTTTTGACAGCCCTAGTTAGCACAAACAATATTTTAAATTTTGAATTTGGCCCAATAAAATTCGTAATAATTGAAATAGAGAACAAGTTTCAAACATCAAATATCATCCACGGCCTCTTTCCTGATCCTCCAAGCGATGAAAAATTATTCCATACAGACACCGCGTGCAGAGATGCGGTGTCAGATCTCCACCGTCGATCACCGCAAATATGTATGTCAGTGGGCCCCACTTTCAACTTTTTTTTTTTAAATTTTAACTGGTGATCAACGGTGGAAATCGGACACCGCATGAATAATTTCTCCTAAGCGAGGGATTCCTGGCACTTAAAGACATTCATAAAATAAAAACCCTATGGAAAGGTTGACCCATCACTTTGGTTAGTACATATTTGATCACATGATATAAATATGAATTTTAATTATAATATATGTTTGGACGATATAAATTTGACATGTATAAATAGGAGAAAAATGATACATCGAGAAGAATTTCATCAATCATGCATGAATCTTAAAGTGAAAAAATGCAAGAGGGGAATTCATGACTATTTGAGATGATAGTCTTGTAGTTAAACTAATTTTCATGATAAGATGAAAATAATGTATCCAAATGTGAATTGATTTGACTCCACATAAATCCAAATTAAGCATTTCAAATGTATTTAAAGAGTTTATGATATTAATTGATGAATCAAATAATTTATGATTCCCTCACACTTATTAGTGAAAATGAGCATCTTGGTTAGAGGAACTTAACAAGCCTAAGGTCACTCATGTTATAATCATTAATGCACTTAAATCTTGAAAGAACAAAGTATGATCAAAAAAATCATATCAATATTTTGATGAAATGTTTTAAGATTATGGTTATATTAATTAAAAATTACTTACCAAATATAGAAATAAACCACCATTTTTCACATGGAAAGGAGGACCTTAAGCCAAATTTAACAGGAGGTTAGGAAAATAAATAGGTCTAAATCCCTTTTTGATGTTTGATATCAATATTCACAACTAGTAATCATCATCATGCGACCTCAATCTCATGACTCTCGTTACTCAATTACTATTATCCAACTACTATCACCTATCATTATCTAAACACCATCATCTAACTATCAACTATTTATCATCATCATCAACCACTATAAAATCCTCAAATTTTCACTATTGACATAAGATATCAAGGTAGAGTTCCAAACTTAATTTTTTTTCTTATTCAATTGAAAGGAAAATGAAATTCTACAATCTTCATATATAATGAATAATTTATGATGATCATGCATCAATGTTTTTTTCTTTCTTTTTGGGTTTTCCATGCAACAAATTTTTGTCTCTTGCAATCTCTTAGAAAAATATGTTGCATTTTTTATTAAAAAAGCTATGTTAAACTCATTTTATTTTTTATCATAAATTTTAGATGTCTTGCAACTAATGCATTCCATCTTACAACTAACATTTTTCATTATGAATATAGACAATCAAATCATATAGATATATTATACATTTTTTTTTGTAAAACACCTTCTAACATAGTATACTCATAAAATATCATTGTGCAATATTAAAATACAACATCTACCTAAAATATAAAATATAAATTACGTTATGATGCTAATTACTTATTCAAAATTTTGTCTAAAAATTTTGCTTTTGATGAAATAATGGTATCACCCGGTAGCTTGTCCTTAAATTACTAGAATTGACATCATTTTTTATAAAATGGGAGTTGTTAGGGCAATTAATATTTTTGTGGATTTTACCTACTTAGTACTTTATACAGAAATATACACATATATGACACCCAAGTATTCTTATTAAGTTGTCTGACAATTAAGTCCCTTTAGATACAGCAAATATATTTACATTTATTCTTCTCTATAATCTACAATGCATGAAAGCAAGTTGAGAAGAACCTTTGCTTCTTGAGATTTCAATCAATTTTGCATTACATTTGACAAACAAATGATTTATAGAAGCAAGCTCTTAACGAGTGTTCTTTATAAAAATAAATTTTAGGAGGCATAATAGAGTTCATAAGAAATCATATGTGCTCTCAATAAGTGATAGGGTGAATTTGCTAGTGACTATTTGAGTAAGAGAACAACTTGTTGAATACAAGATACTAGAGAAGATTTATTGTTGTTTTAATTTGACCATGGAGGAGCTTGGTGAAATTAATAGAAACACATTTTTTCTTTTGTTTTAAAAAATCATGATTCAAACTTTATTATCGTACTTATTTCTATCACATTTTTAAATTCTTTAGAAGCTTGTTTGTTAGGTACTAGATCATTTTCCCTAAGAGATATGATAATTGGAACTTGTTGCTAAGCATTATGTTTCTTACTTTAGGCTTAATAATTATGTTTAATCTCAACAAATTTTATGATTTGGATAATTTGCTTGATTCATTCCTCAACATCAAGAGGCATCAAATATAGTATTATCTATTAAGGAACTTGTAATATACAATATTTACTTGTTGTAGTGGTCAGAATTGTGAAAAGCAAGTTTATGGATGTCTGAGAAATTAGTTAGAAGAATATTTTATTTATGTTAAATGGAAGACAAAATTGATGATGCATCAATTTGTATCAACTTTGCAAGAACTGTAAAATTTGAAAACATGAAGAAATTTTGAGTCCCTAAAATCTTAGAATATGATTATAATTGTAGTAATTGTTAATTATATTTATCAAATTATTTTTACTTTTTAAATTTGAATATTTTTGTTGTATTTTAATCATTATAATATAAAGATAATGGCTAGTACTATTGATATTTTAGTATTTATAATTTATGATGTGAAAAATACCCCAATTTTTAGATTTGACATTTCTTTCTTGAATAAGTTTATAAAAATGGTCATTCTATTCATTAAAACATATAGCTTTGAATATTGAATAAATGAATTAAACAAAACATTTATAGTACTATGTAGTCTAATAGATAGAAGGTGTTCCATACAACTTTGAAACATAACTAATTAACTAACTATAACAGTATTTTCATGACAAAATTGATGTTGTTAATGCTCTCCAAGATGAAGAAATTTATAACAATTATATTCAATCCAAAATGAAGTAGTTTATAAAACATTTTGCATTGCCATTGTTATGTTGGTGAATAATTAATTAAGTTGTGTCACTTGTAATATTTTGATTTACCATAATTTGAATTGAAAAGTTGACAATGTTGAGACAAAAATTGATACTACATCCTTGAGGTGAGAACTAGATAAACCAAATCTAAAGAAATTTAGCATATAAGCCATAATTGTTTTCATGATGAGGCCAAGCTAGAGTGGATATTTACAACATCTTTTCTAAAGACTAATAGTGAAATATAATAGTAGCTAATTAAATTTAAATTAATTAAATACAAAGCATTTCTTTATAGATAATTAATTTATGAACAACTAATATTTAACACAATCTAAGAAAATACTTATCATTCAATTAACTTGAACGCAGATATTCGTTATCAATTAACTAGAAAAATAGTTAAATGTAATCAATTAGCTTTTGTTGATTTCAATTAACCACAATTTATTGGATTCCAAAGGTAAAAAATGACATTTTAATTGTAGTTGAACCAAAAAAGATATATGAATTCTCTCATTCATAGTAACACTAAATAATGTATTGAATCAATTTGTATAGTTTAGAGTTATTCAACCACAACAAACATCACCAAAAAGAAGTAATGAAGAAAATATAGTTAAAAAAATCAAAATGAAATGTAATCTCATGGCAACTATAAGAATTAGTGACAAGCACATCATGTTTACAATGCAACTCCAAAAATCAAAATAGTTATAAGTGCATCTTTACACTTTACTCTCTCTCCCTCCTAATTAAAAATTTGACCTTAAATTTGCACTAAAAAAGTTATTTCCTTAAAGAAAATGAAAATATGTACAACATCAAGTAGAAGGCCTTTTATTTGACTTAATAAGTTCTTATGTTTTTTTATACAATGTCCCCAAGTATATAATGATTGCAAGCAGAAGGCCACTTGTTTGACTCATTTACTCGTACCATAAGGAGTTCTCTGTTGTGACCTGGGATGAGCTGGCAGAGAATTCGGAGGAGGAGGATAGTTTGAGAAGCGGGGGAAGGCCAACCACTCGATAGGTCTCTGCAAATAAGAACATCTTTTCTCCCCCCCTCTTTTTCTTTTTCTTTTTTGGCCTAAAATCTCATTAGTATCATACAAAAAGACATGTAACACTTTCTTTAATGAAAAAAATGTATATCTCTTCGTACTTTCCTTCGCCATCAATTATATCTCCAAAATTTTTATCGATTAAATTAGTCGATATCTTTGTTGAATATTGTAATTTAATGAAATAAAAAAATAAGAATACTCATTAAGATAAAATGAGACCTAACTAAAGAAAAGCAATGTGATGTGATCAAAGATTGTTTGACTCCACCAATTAAAATTAAGGATTACATTGCACCATGAATCAACATCATTGTTTCAATTGCTGAATACTTAGAAAAAATTTGCATGTCCAAATTAACTATAGATAAAGTTGTACTTGATCAACTATAATTAAAGAGAGCATAACAGCTATGGGATCTCAAAAGCTAAGCCTAGAAGGCCAAGACCATCGCTTTGGCTTGATACTACGAGATCTTTAAATAAGCAAAACATCAGTTTCATAAATATTTACATAAAACAATTTTACACTCACTCTTTCTACGTAGGGCTATCAAAATGGCTCGTTGTTCGTGAACAGCACGTGTTCGGCTCATTAAGAAGCTCATGCTTGATTCTTCACTAAGTTAACAAGCCGAACACGAAAACTTTTTTTGTGCTTGATATATAAATGAGCTGAACACAAACAAAGATTTGTTCGTGTTTCATGTTCGGCTCGTTTTGGCTCAAAATACAACTCATCAATTATATATATATATTTTAAAAATTTTGAATTAACTACAAGGCTACAAAGACTTATAATCAATTAAGATTATTAATTAAAAAATAGAATTAAAAATATATTAAATTATATTTAAATGATGTTTTAATATAAACAATAAAACTTAAATCTTGCCCCAACCTTTAACATCCTACGGCTGTGTAATTAGAGTTATCAAAATGACTCGTTGTTCGCGAACAACTCGTGTTCGACTCGCTAAGCAAACAAGTCTAACACGAACACACTTTTGTGTTCGAAATATAAATGAGCCGAACACGAACAATGATATTTTTTAACGAGTCATTTACACCCCTATTTCTAAGTAGCCAATTTGGTAAGTTTCAAACAAAATTAAATTACATTGTCTTGTTATTAATGGAGAAACTAAATAAAAAAAGAATTAGTAATTAATTATTTTAAGAAAATTTCATGTTATGACATGTGGACACCAAATGCAACCGATGGTCTACACTGACGCAAGCTGTTCACCTAAAAGTGATGTATTTTCCCATGCTGCTGGGTCAGAACCAGCTCATCCACTGAAGTTATGGGAATGTGAAAGCATTATTTTCCAAAAGTTTATACTTTCAGGGAACTATTCTTTCAAGTATGCCTTTTTTTGGGTGAGGGGCATTTACATATATACCAACAAATTCTTAAGGTTATGTACATATGTAATACTTAAATCTTACATTTTACACTTATATCACCCGTACATGATTTCAGTTGGGTTTCATGAATATCAAGACCCGGGATAAGCCACACCACGATACGTGACTATTAAGGCAATGCAGATGGAGGTGCAGGTACAGAAGACTGGTGATGGGTGCAATTAGTCTCTGAGTAAGAGATTGTTATGTGTGGAGACTGATTTGAAGAGCTGTATATAGGGGTAGAGCACTTGAAGCGTATGTGTCAGGTTGTGGGCGCATTAACACCCACTTGAATGCGAGCAATAGAGATGACGGCGCATATGCACCCACTCCCACTTTGACGCTAACTTGATACAGAGAGGCTGACACATAATTGGCGCATATGCGCCCAAAATTAGGCGCTGTGCTCTTCTCTTAAAAAAATTTGGCGCATATGCGCCAGAGGCGGTTTTTGACGGGATTTTGTTTTTAATCCCGATTTTGAGCGGCGTATCAGATGTTCCCGTGCAAGATTTCCTTGACAAATTTTTTGTGAAAGAAAGGAGTGTCGAAGAGGAGGGTTTTTAGGATCTCAGAGTGATTTTTGGATCTTAGTAGGAAGAGTTTGGAGCGAGTTCTTTTAAGTTTCCTTGAGAGAGGAGAGGAAATTTGAGTGTGTTCTCTATAAGCTCTCTGAGATTCATAATAGAATTTTCTAGTGGTGCGACTTCATGGTTTTTACCTTTTTCAGGTTTTTCCACATAAAATTCATATGTTCTTTTGTTGTTGCTTTGATTATGCTTTCTATATAGTTCTTTGTTCCGATTTTCTCGAATTAGTGCTATCTTGTTGTTCCATGGTGTGGTTTCATTTCTAATTAATCCTAAGCTCCGGTAAAACTATGAATTTTTCTTTGGAATTTCCTATCAAGGTACATTTTACCTAACATCTTTTATTTTATGTGACATGTCCTTAATAAAACCTCTTGAGATCAACAGTCTCCATAGTGCTAGGTATGACTCATATACCAGATAAGGGATAGATGTTTCCGCTCCACTCCACTCGCTCACGAATCGGGGGAGTTTAGTTATGTGGGTTGGGGGTGCGAGGGCAAGGGCACCGTGATACGGTACAGTGGTAATTTTGTAATTACATATTGTACACCAGAACTATATGTGTGTGTGTGTGTGTGTGTGTGTGTGTTGTAACCCTAAGAGGTATCCTGTACTTTTTTTCTGAAATTGAAAGAAAGTCGCCGCTCTGCTCCCGATGCGTTAGCATCTTTGCTGAAACTCGTTAAATCTCTGTGTTTTCTTCTAAATTTGTGTCGATTCTCGTTTCTTTGGCCTAAATTTCTCAACACGTACAATCTCTCATATATGTGGACTTATATCTCCTCCTAGCTATATGATATCTTAAAATATTTGGTGGGAATGTAATAAATAATTACACGATGGTACTCAGTCCTCTAATGAACTTGTCTACGATCAGAACAAACATCATGCTGGCTTCAAATTTCGTAAATAGAAGAATATTAGGCACTGGATGACTACTAAGGCTGAGAAGAACTAAAAACTTCATTGATTATAATACCCAGACCATTTTTTAGCTATTTCTAATCATCCTGGCTCAACTTTTGCTTAACTTGACATCAAGCCTCATTCTCTAAATCTCCTTTATATCTTATGATGGCATGGAGACAATATTTTCTTGATAGCATGATTTTAAGTTATGGTTTTTTCAAGCATGATGAGATCTTCCATCTCATGCTTTCATCAATGCTGCACAGCATGCATTGTGGTTGTTATTCGGGATTCAGAATTCTACTCCATTGAAAGCCTTGTTGTTTCTTTGGCAAGCTACCTTCCATGGTGATCTTGTATTCCATTTCTGTTGAGAAATTAGAGCAAGGAAACACAAGAATCAACAGAACAATCAAGAAAAAACACAAGGATTTAACGAGGTTCGGCAATGTGCTTACGTCCTTCGGAACAATGAGCGGCGGCTTCTTATGGTTCCTTGAAAACAAAATATCCCCTTAGGGTTACAAATACAACCTACAAGAATCAACAGAACAATCAAGAAAGAATACAAGAATTTAACGAGGTTCGACAATGTGCCTACGTCCTCGGGAACAATGAGCAGCGGCTTCTTTTGATTTCTTGAAAAGAGTACACCACTTTAGGGTTACAAATACAACACACACACACACACACACACACACACACACACACACACACACACACACACACACACACACACTTACCCTGTAACGTACAGCGAGATCGTTGCCCCCGCACCCCCAAACCACTTAACGAAACTCCCTCAATTGGACGGATGCTTTCACTCCGCTCCGCTCCAGCATTTGTCCCTTATCTGGTACATGAGCCATACCTAACAATTTGTGAAATAATTATAAATTTATCAAACTAACATGTCAGTAAAATTTTCCTACATTCCCATTATAAATTTGAGCAGGTGCTCTTATTTTTCATCCAAAAACAAAAAACAAAAAAACAAAAAAAAAACGGTTATTAATTGCATTCAAGTACGTTGGCAAAGCTACAAAGTGAAAAGGATAAGGAGCTCACTACGTGGTGATATAGACAGACCGACTGCTACCACCTTATCTTGTTACCAACTCCTTTCATCTTCCAAGCTCTTTTCTCTCGTATTCTGCTCCTCTCTTTCCCTTTTAAAGGCCAACAGAGCGGGGCGAACGTTCTGGGAAATCAAAAGTGCTGATGGTCCAAGGTTGGACAATTTGCAAGACCCCATTTTTATCTTTTCTGCTGGACTGGTACCTTAATTATAGGCAAAAGTTTGGTGCATGTCGCAAGAGAAGAGCAGCCATGCATGCATCTTCCCACATGTCTTACTGGACTAAAGAGAAAAGCGAAGAGCTGAGATTCACATCCCAAAATCTGAAAAAGTAGACATTTTTTATGGGGTTTTTACATATCAATCATCCAAAACTTTAAATATAATGTTTTGACCACTTAAACTTAAAATTTACATTTCAACGACCAAAATTTAAAGTTCGGGATGACATTGCTATGCATCATGATCTGATTATGAGATCATTTTAAATGAAGAGCTTAATTTATGGGAACACAGAGATGGATTTGTTTGCCATGGTTGCATGAAAAAGGCCATTGGAATGGACATAAATTGAAGGTAGCTTTTAAGGATTATGGACTTGAATGCTTCGGATTTATATTCACTTCTACTAACTTGTACATTGAGAGGAACTCCTCACAACCAAGAACTAATTTTAGGAGTAAAGATTTTTAGTTAGGATATCCTAATTAATATTAGTTTTGGAGGGTTGGAGGATTCATATTGGGAATTGGAAATGGAGCTAGGACTCTTCTATGTCAAATGATTGGTGGGGAATAGTGTCACTAAAACAAAGATGGATAGAATTGTGGATTTAAAATCAAATGATGAGAAAGCTGATGCAATACAAGAGATTGAAGTTCTCCATATTCTTTTCAGCGTGGGATTGAAGAGGATGAAGTTCACAACAAATTTTGGCATGCAGTGAGTTGTGTCTAAGTTCTTCATTTTTTTATTAGTAAGGGGTTGTCTAGCGACAAATTTACGTGGGATTTAAGCCGAATCTTGCCGATGATCATTTTGTGCAAAATAAATCCTGTGATTCCATAAATCGGGATTCCGCAAATTTCGGCTTTAAATCTTGTAAATCCTAAATCCTATGAATCAATGTATTTAACTTTGTAGGGCTTGGGATTTAAGTTCACGGGCTTTTGATTGTTTTCACCGTCCATAACTATTTCCTAAATCCTCGCTAAATTGTAAAACAATTCCATTGAATTTGCAGAATTTAGTAAATCCATTGCCACAAAAATTTCCGGCTTTAATGCATTCAAAATTTAGTAAATCTAAATTTACGGAATTTACTAAATTCTAATAACTTAAATTGCATCGGTTGCCATACATCTTCTAAGTGATTGAAGAGAATAAAATTGAAAAGCAAATCTAATGGCTCTAATTGTATAAAGTTGAGTAATATCGATTTCATTAATTGATTGAAGATGAAATTAATGGGAGGAATAAATCTAAATTTGAAACCAGCTCCTTGAATATTTACAACACGACCTTAAAAGAAATCAGTATCTCTCGTCAGGATATCTAACCATTTTTTTTTTTTTTATGAAACTAAAACATATTTTTTTTCTCAATCAAACAACAAAAAGATAGTCTCATTCAATTTTTCCTAAACTCAACAAATGCAAAATAAATTGCAATTGTATTGCTTTATCATTTCCTTTTTAATTTCTTCAAACTGTGAAGAGTCATAGCCTCTTTAAATGTTAATCTATGGCAATTATTTTTTTTTTATTTTTTTTTTGTAATTAAGTAGGATAGAACCTGGTACATATTTGTATGTGTTCTCAGTTGATAAGTTGACAAGATACTTAACACCAGTTTCTTATACCTTAAGAGCTCAAAATTTTTTTAATTAGCATTTTCATTACCATACTCTTTTTTAGCTTGGGATCAATTTCTAGTTTTTAGTGAGCGTTTATCGATTAACTCTATTTGATTCTTTTTTTTTTTGGGTAATAATGATATAGATAAGGGATCAACTTTAGTGTTACAGATAAGTTGAAGATCTTCATCTAAATTTCAATGAAATGGAGTTATATTTGATTTGATTTAGCTCTGGTATAAGATTATAGCATTTTATTAGTTATATAATGACATTTGTAAATACAAGTATCATTTGTATATATTTCATTATTGTAAATATTTATCACTACAAGCTAATTTACTTTATTTAAGCATAGTATTTTGGGCATTCTTTGCTTTGTATTTAGATATGTTGGGCTAATAATTAAAAATTATATATTTTGTATTTTATGATTAGTTTCAATGTAATATTTTTTATTATGGAAGGATTTGTGTTTGTGTAATTATATTGACTAATATCCGTGATAGGTGTTCATTCAATTCATTAATTTCCATCAATGCAACAAGCTATTTTAAGTAATGCAATGCATTAATTATCATCTATGCAACAAGCCAAGCAACAATTATGCAGTTCAATGGAATAAACTTTATGTAGTATGCTCCATACTTCATTTTAGACATCATAGAGAAGTCCAAATTTCAATTTTAAATTAAGATGCATGCATAAGAAGATAAATAGTCAAGTTCAGGTTCAACAAATATTTAATGTGCATCTTCATATTCAAGATCGATCTATACTTGAAGATTAGGTATGTCCCATCATGTAGAGGAATGTTCATTCCCTTTGTTATTACTCATGTGCATCATACCCTTTGTTATTACTCATGTGCATCATACATTCTACTAAATTAGAGCTCATACATACATGTGGACACATTCACCTTTGCAAAAGAATTCATGCATCAAATTATCTGTAGAAGATGAAAACTCCCATTGTGAGAAAGAAACATCTTTTCTTAAGCAAGATACTTCCATGCAAATAAAGTTTTTAATGTCCTAAAATTCTTAAGTGTGAATTCTTGGTAAAAGTACCCTTTAACCAACATATCTCTCTTATTCATAATCAGTCATCAAGGTGATGCCATCTGCAATTATAATATAGAAAAAAGTTTTACATTTAGAGACTTGTTGTTAAAAAAAAGTGTGATCTAACAAACCTTGGGAATATCCATGCATATTTTTTTGTAGTGGTAAGCCTTTTAAATAAAGATTTCAAGAACTTCTTAAGACTATATTAGGACATATGAAGTTCGTAAAATTTATCAATACTTTATGGGTCTTTGAATTCTAAATGAAAATATGACACTAAATAGGATGCAATGGAAAAAAAAGGATTCATGTAGCTGACCCCACGTAGTGGTAGTGGGATTAAGGCTTTGTTGTTGTTGTTGTTGTTGTTGTTTATGGGTCTTTGAATCAAAGATGGATCTAATAAGTACTTCAACTTAAAAGCCTCCTTTGTGAAAGTAATTCTTAATGTCAAATAGATGAAGATACCAATCCAAATTTATTAACAGACAAGAAAAAGTTACGACTATATTTAGCTTTATAGCTGGAGTAAATGTTCCATATTAATCAATCACATTGGTTAGAGTGAATCCATCAACTAAAAGCCTTATCATGTATCAATGAACATTTTCACATTCCTCGGAATTCATATTGAATATCGACTTATATACTACCAATAGTTTGTTTTCAGTAATTTTGTGACTTCCTATGACCATTCATCACAAAATCTTGAATTTCATTTCTAGAAACTTTCATTCATCTATGTGCTTTAAGCTTGTAAATGCTATTAAAAATAATTGAAATGGATAAAATTTATGTGAAAATATGGGAACCATAATACAATCTCTCATATGTCACAAAAAATGAGACCTAATACTTTTCCATTGAGTAGTAGATGTGGCAATGTCTACATAAATATTAATTCATGATAGTGTAAGATAAAGAGATGGGACTTTGAGTGGTGCTTGGTATTGCTTAGGAAGAGTGACTTTATCCATCTTTGTACAAAATGTTGGTTTCTTTAAGTAAACAATCTCATTAATCATTCTAAATTTATATTATGGGTCAAGTGATAAAAATTTTGTAAAAGTATTTTTGAATGAATAATTTTAGGAATGTTGCTTTATTTAAAGTAAATGTAAAGGTGATAATATGCATAAATGTTATATCATTATCATTCAAAACTAGGAATCTTCTATTATAATAGAATTCTTCCAATATATATATATATATATATATATATTTAAAACGGTTACATCCATTAAGCTATAATGGTTTTGTGTAGTGGGAATCTAACATTTGAAGTAAGGAAGCTAAAATTTGTACTCTTTTTAATTAAAAATATAATTAAGTATAATATATTTTGCGAATTCTTGATTTATTTTGCTTCTCTATTAAGTTTGTATATGGATGAAGATTAAGCATTGAAAGAATGAATATA
>NW_018164640.1:339117-359443 GCF_001263595.1 Phalaenopsis equestris | reverse complement strand
ATATATATATATATATATAAGTATAAGATTTTTATTTTATATTATTTTTCTTGTTAAAATTTTTTTCCTACTTTGTACTCTCCGACATCATAAGACTTTGTTTGTTTCATGAATTGTTGACATAATTTTGATTATTACAAAGTGCCCTAATAAATCATTGAACCGATGGTTTTACTTTCTTTGAATTAAGTGATGAGATATAGCATGTTTTGTATCAAACAAATATAGTATATTAGAGTATGTGTCTTTTATATGTAAAAGTACAAACTTCTAAACTTCATGAATCCAATGAATAAGGAAGCATGGAAAGTCAATTAACAATTGATAGAATTAGAATTCATATCAATGTCTTAGTTTTATAGTTATTGACATTATATCTATAGAGTGGTCCATATGATTTAAAGTTTTGATTTTAATTTATTAGAATTTTATAATATTATTTATTTGTTATATGAAAATATGGAATGAATCTCACTCTATAACATGGCCATCATTATTTGATGGTATCCATTTTAATTTTTGGAAAAATGGGATGATTATTTATTTCAATCTTGTAACATGAGAACTTATATTTTTATTTTATGAGAATATGAAATTCATAATAATCTCTATTGAAGGGAAAGAAGTTCATAAAACAGCAAAAAAAAAAAAAAAGAATTTGACCCATGAATAACTAGATTTAGGTTGCTTTTGGGACAGCTTATCACATACCGTGATGTTTTGAAAACGCTGTCTTACTGTTTGGATTCAGCGTTCGGGCAGCCGCTGTAAAAAAATCGTTTAGATTTTATGTTAAACGCGGGCCGCAGGTCGAATGGCACATTCTGCATTTCAGTAAATATTTTGACGCTTCGCTTCCTCTCGCACATCTCTCAGGAATTGAAGTTCTTGTTGTTGATCTTCTTCCGCCGCCCATCTTCAATCTGATTCGTCATTGTCTCCTCTCTCACTCGAAGATATGGAGAAGATAGGTCCTCTCCGCTTCTTCATAACGCAGAGGCCCCTCTCTCCGCTTCCCCGTTTTCCTTTCCTTTCTGCAGAACGAGGAGGGAGAGGAAAACGGTGGACAAGGAAAATAAAAAAATAAATTAAAAAAAAAAAAGAAAAGGGAAGATTTACATACCTGCCACCAAAAACCTATTTATTTACATTTATACCACCTAAACTTCTACTTTTATAAGTGTCATCTTAAAAATATTTATTATGACTTTTTAAACAAATTAAAAAGTGATATTTTTAATATAATATAAAATATTTAGATCTTATAAATGTAAAATGTAAAATTTAGATTTTAAATATGCAAATAACTTAAAATTGGGTGGAATGTACGTAAAATAATAAAATAGTTTGGAAATTAAATATAATATGAAATAGTTTTTAAATTTTAAACTACGACAATCATAATATACCTTCAAAATTTATTCCTTATAAGTAATTTATATGTCACTGTTCTTGTTCAATAATTTATAGAAGTGTTAAAATAGTGAACAAATTCTTTAAATTGTGATGAAAATAGTCTCATAGAGAACTCAGACTTTAATTTTAACATAATCGGAGAGTATTTATTTTCGTACTTGTATAAATTATGTGATTATCTAGAATGATCATTTATACAACATTAATAGAAATATTGTACAGAGGCAGAATGGTCATTTATTCAGAAACAGCTGCAAATCAATTGTTTTCCAAACGCATAATTAATCTTAATGAAAAAGGGCAAGAATTGTAATTTGCATTCAAATATGATTTATAAATGGAAACATGTAATTTAAGATTTTTTTTAGATAAGTCGACTAATAAAGATTGAGAAACATGTATTGATTTTTTGTGGTAACATAAATTATTTGAAATGAGAGTCAGAAAGGCACTAAAATATTTAGATAATTAAATAAGATTATCAAAGTGTTATGAGCTCTTGGAAATAAATAAACAAGCCATGAATAGGTAAGTAGGATATTGTGCTCTTTATCAAATTTGTGGGATCCATAAGTAACAATATTTAGTTTGCCAAAGATTTAAGCTATGATATAATTGACCAATTGCATGGTTCTCTAATAGCTCATTAATATAGAATGACCTCAAAAAATAAAATAAAATAAAATAAAACATGATGATTTGAAGAAGTTAAAGATAGGCATACTCAAATATTAGGATGAGACTAATAATGAGACATCATATTTGAAAATAAATGAGGATAAAATAACATTAAAGTTAAAGATAGACATTATAATTATATACAGTCTGTGAGAGGTAATCTATTGGAAAATATTTCAATTAGAATGTTGACTGGTGTTCCTGAAGATTTCAAAATTCAAAATCAGTGATTTTTAATTTGGAAGTCAATTAGGATTGGTTCACATTTAAAATGGTTCTTTTTGAATTCTAAAAGAAGAAAAAGTAAGAAGTGGTATGTAATAAGAAGTGTAGTGGCATGTCAAATTAACATACATTTTTCATATTGAGATTTTCTTATATACTTTAGATTGAGATTTTCTTATATACTTTAGATTGAGATTTATTTGTTGGATTTTCTCATTGTTATAATTAGGACTTATAATCCTATCATAAATGCTTAATGAGTGGGCCAAGAACTAAGGATTTTACATCATAACAAAAAGTGCACAAATTAGTGGTTTTATGACTTCAAGTTTGTGAGTTAGGGTACAAATCCAAACATGTTAATCAAATTACTTAAAGATTATCTTCAACACCTCACTAGTAATATTTATTAAAAATATTTTGACCCCACGGTTTTACTATATGGATTGAGATTGTCTCATATCCAAAAGGATAAAGGAATGAAGGCTTAATATGCATGATTTTAATTTAAGTGATCAATTTTTAACATTTTTTTTGGATTTTAGTGTTAGTTCTTCCATCCATTAAAGTACAATTGGGCAAACAAATCATCAAATAATGATTCTTACTTTATTTGATATATATCCAAAACCAAATAAGATAAGCGTTTTATCTTATGTGCAAAGCTAAAAATATTTGAAGATATTTTAATTCTAATTCTTATCTCGTGGCTTGACTTATTGAACATCGTTATTATTTGTTGCAAAAACATAAATAATATTTTTTTTTGGAAAATATGACTCAAATTGCTTCAAGAAAAAGAAATAACCTAGTTTTTAATATTAATAACATCAAATTTTCTTTAATTCTTGGCTTGATAGTTCTTCTTTGGAGGATCACAATGGGCAAAAAGTCATAACTTGGTTCTCTTGTCCTTCTTTTACTAAGATTTCTAATCTGATTGTCAATGACCAGCAGAATTATCCTATTAATAACAATAATCTTGATTTTTCCATCAATTTAATTCATAACATCAAAATTTTCATTGAGGATGGTAATACTAATTACTTTTGGAAAAGAAACACTAATTGTTCTAATTTCTTGATTTATTCTATATCCTATGAGAATAATTCTAAGACATATTAGCACAAAATTGTTTGATTTATACTATTATGGCTTGGAAAATTCTTTCTAGAGGGTTACAGTCTAAACATATTTTGATATGCATGTTAACCCGATACGTGTTTTATGTTGTTCTTCTAATAAAACTCATACTCATCTTTTTTTCAGTACCATTATTCTCTTAATATTTTGAAGAAATGTATTCCAAATGAAGGTTTCCAATGTTCAACTACCACTCATACCATATGGGTTGAAAGAAATAATAATTTTTTTTAATAATTCTAGTATTCTTGCTGATCTTTTGGTTAGAAAAATTCAATTTTGTTGTTTAGAATTAAAAGCATAAAAAGGAAATATAAGAATGAGGTGCCTCATATTATTTCCAACCATTGTTTTCATTGATTAGTTGTTGAACTTTTAATTTATGTATGTAGTCATCTTTCTTTCAGATATTAAACTTGTTTGCATTAGTTTTTACAATCTTATGATTCATTTAGGTATATTTGATCCAACCTTTAGGATCAAATGGTTTTCTTGGGTTTGAATTGATTTGTGATGTTTTCTAGCTCTGTATTGGAAATCAACTATTATAAGAGTTTCATCTTGGCCTATCTTTATTCTTGTGGTTTTGATTGGATTTTATTATTTGATTTGTTTTGATATAACCTTATTTCATGGAAGGAGTTTCAGTATTACTTGTGTGGGCTTACAAGTACTACCAGAAGTTCATGAACGTTTACAATTTGATTGTATGGCCTTTGATGAAATAATTGAAGAAAGATAACTTTGAGTAGGGGGAAGTAGGGAGACGGGCTTTTGAGAAGTTAAAGAAGGAAAAATTATTCTGTCAGGACTCATTACCTAGAGAACCATTCGAAGTCTAATGAGATCACGCCACGTGGCGTTGATAGAAAAATAAAATAAAATCTACCCGGTAACAAGAAAGAATATTCCTCCCGTGTTATTCAAGTATTATTGTGTGTTATTCAAGTATTATTGATGTATTTGTTATTATAATACCAGAATACCAGATATTCTCAGAACACTAACACCTGAATAATACGGAATAACACATTTTTATTTTTTTTTCTGTCACCGCTACGTGGTTTGATTTCATTGGACTCCGAATGATTCTCTATGTTAGGAGTCCCGACAGAATATGCACTCATTAAAAAAGAAAATAACGAGTGTACCGGTGCTCGACCAACCATTCTATTTCTCTTATATTAAATCAGTTTTGTATTTTTTTAATAGAGTTGAGGATGCGAAAAGAAAAAAAACAAAGAAACAAAAGCGAAGCATCGTTAGGAGGAAGGCCGTAGACCCAAGATTCCAAGAAGCTAGCAGGCCAACTCCGACGACTGTCTACCTTATCGAACTGTTATGAACTAGAGCACGCCATGGCTAAATCACCGAAGTTTTTCTACTCTCACAGCACCTTACCCTCCTGGACCTCCCGCCTCCGCCGCGTCTCCTCCTCTTCCTCCAATTTCTGTCTTTGCTTCCTGATCATGGGTCTCGCTGGCATCCTCTTTGGATCCATCGTTCTTTTAAGAGAGTTCATCTCTGGTCCCAAGTGCTTCGCTGCAGATCCCATATCCATGTCTGTAGCTTGGGAGCGCGGTAGTGGAACCTTGTCCGATCATTTCGTCCTCAATGGAGGCGCCGGTCATAGAGAGAGGCAAAAAATAATGGGCTTTGTTGGGATCCAGACAGGGTTTGCATCCGCTGGCAGGCGGAGATCTCTCCGGAAAACGTGGTTTCCGTCCGATCGCCAAGGTCTTCTACGGTAACTTGTCTATGTATTTTTCGACTTCTATCGCATTTAATTAATTATATTTGTCGTTTGTTTAGTATCAGTCATTGATTATTGTATTGATGTTGTTTTTTTCAATTTTTTTTTACTATTCGAACTCGGTTCCTATCGGGGTTATCAGATTTGAAGTTCCTT
This sequence comes from Phalaenopsis equestris, assembly GCF_001263595.1. Taxonomy (NCBI): domain Eukaryota; kingdom Viridiplantae; phylum Streptophyta; class Magnoliopsida; order Asparagales; family Orchidaceae; genus Phalaenopsis; species Phalaenopsis equestris. The sequence continues at coordinate 354,072 of NW_018164640.1, read as the reverse complement.
TCTGCAATGGGGTATCTATTTCATTTTGGAGAATGCTGCTTTTTGTTTTGTTTGATCTATCCCTAGTAATGATTCTGAGCTTTTCCCTTGATTTGATACTAAATCGACCGTCAACTTTTCATCAACATACCTCTGCATCGACCGGCACACTCCAATATATGTATGCCACTCATCGATAACCTCCTTGGATTTCCTGTAAGAGAAAAGATGCCAAGTGTACCTATAATACCTTCTACTGCTACAATCACAGTTGCGAATAATATACTTTTATTTTTAATCTTAGTGTTTCTACAGTTTTGTTTTCATGGTATCAGAGCAGCTCATGTCGGCACAGCTGAGGAATTCCTATTCCTTCTTCTCAAATGGATTCTGTACAGTCCTCAGCCATTTATAAACTATGCCCTTCAGATCAACAGTACACCTATTCTTCTTCAGCTCAAATTCCTTATGAACAACCTCAAACATACCCTCACCACTCAACTCATAGCCGAAAACTATCTTGCTAGGTGATCAGGTTCTCAAACTTTTCAAAGGCAATGGGGTTGAAGGCTATCTTACTGAAAGTGTTTCTTCATTAGTCAAGCATTTGATTGCCAATGAAGGATCTTTCACACCCAACCGTGATTATCAGCTATGGATTCTAATTGACCAAAAACTAATTGGCGCACTCTATGCAACTATCTACCCATCTCTACTTTCCTATGTTCTTTTCTTGACACTTGTTCTGAAATATGGATTACCTTTAGTCACAAATTACAATTCACAAACAAATTCAAATTGATTCAATTGAGAATGAACTTCACAATATCCATATGCTCGGTAGAACTATCGTATAGTATCTGTCTGATATTGAGAGCAATATAGATGCAATAGCCTTTGCCGGTGCTCCCTCATCCCTTGCGGAAATCATTCTATATACTCTTAATAGACTACCAACCAATTAGGCAACTACCAATTATTCTAAATTGCAATTCAAACTAATCTTTAGCCAATCAACTTGGATGAACTCTACTCCCATCTTTGCAGTGAAGAAACCAATCTAGTTGTAAAAGCCATGAAGATACTCTGACTTTCTAAACAACCTCTATCTCATAAGGCTCTAGCAGCAACCAGGGGCAAAGGCCGCAATAGTTTTACCTTTTCAAATAGAGGAGGATCTACTAATAAACTGATAGGAACAAGATAACTTCCACGGAGATTAGGACAACCACAATATTTTATTTCACCCATACAAAATATCACAACTCAAATACATAAAAGATAAACACATACAATTTGAGAGGTAGACAATCTCTCCCAAACCCTGTCTCTAGATTCAAGGGAACAAACACACACATCACATATGCTAACCCTAAACATATTAAACCCTATTTATACAACACAATAATAATTAACAAATGACTAAAATTGCTCTTTTTGTCTTACGTCTAATATAAATTTTTAAACTAGTTTGGCGGGCTCAACATTGACTTAGTGGAGCACGAAACGGACGGAGCCGTAGTTGTCGATTTAACATTATTCTCCTCCCAAAAACACCTTATCCTCAAAATGGAAGAGGGAAAACTTCTATTGAATCAAGCCGTATGACTCCAACTCATAAATTGACTTGAGTCTGACTCTCCAACAACATTTGACTGAAATAAGAGATGAGTCGTTCACACTTCATGAGGATTGTGCCTAACCCACAGCTTAAGGCATCCATCTCTATAATGAATGGTTGATTGAAATCAGGTACCGTCGACACTGGTACACTCGTCGTGGTCTTCTTTAATATCTCAAAAGCCTGTGTCTCCACTTCCCCCTAGTAAAAGTTATCTTTCTTCAGTTGCTCCGTCAATGGTCATGTAATCGAACTGTAACCCTTCATGAACTTTCGGTAGTATCCTGTAAGCCCTAAAAATCCTCTCAACCTCTTCAATGTTTTAGGTAGTGACCAATCCAACATAGCAACCACCTTCGATGGATTCATTAATACCCCGAGTACCCTCAACGCCTTTTTTTAATTGGCTAATGTGGTCTTCCAAAAAACTGTCTGGTAGCACTTTAAATTTTTGTTATAATCCACGACGGACCCTTCCCGGACCAATGCAAAAAAATTGCTCGTGTAATTCTTCTTCCCACGTGGTTCTAAAATGTTCAAACAACCAATCTTTGACTTCTTCCCACGTGATTCTAAAACATTCCAACAACCGATCTTTGAATTCTTCCCATGTTCTAATTATCGACTGTCATTCTCTCCATTGACAAAACGACAGAGCCTTCCTTTCTAAATATAGGGTCGCCGCCTTCAATTTTTCTTCCTTTGTTAGCTCATTAACAATAAAATATCTCTCCACGCGATAAACTTAACCAAATACATACTTTAAAGATCAATATCTTTTGCTTTTTATGTGCAGTCTCCTCCCCAAATTTCTCGGCCAAAGTACGTTCCACTCATGAAGCGGGGGTTGTGTTCTCTTCCTCGACCCATATTGAATTCCCTCCTGCTATAAGTTTGATTGCCTCATACTCAGTTAACCCATCCTCATAGGCTCCTGAATCGTCTTTCTCTTGGAAGGCTCCAACAACAAAGACGCTAGTGTGGTTGGATGCAGCCCTCTGCAGAGGTTCCACCCATTGTAGTCCTTGTTCCAAATTTGAAATCCTTCAAATTAATCTTCTCCATCCATGTATCATACTCCGTTCCGTTCTGCCTACTGTGCTATTCATTCCAAACTTGCAGATGTCATGCAATTCCCACTAACTGCCGTCGCTCGAATCCGCTCTCGACTTTTTTGCTCGATCTCGCCCGCTTTGGTCCGTTTCAACGGTTTGGAGTGCTACCACTCAAGTTTGCTCCCGATAGCTTCGCTCGATCTTGCGGCTCCATATCTGCCTAAAACAACAATATGCCTTTATGTTATGCGAATCCTTCTGGTTGTTGTCGCTCGCGTTTGTCTCAAAAGCTATGGCTCGATCTCGCAATAGGAAAATCATGATATTTTTCATTATTACTTCCAGGGACATGAATCTCCCTTCCATGGATGAGAACAATCCCTTCATGTCCGAGAAAGACTCCTCTATTCCATATATGATATTGCCTAAGTCTCCCTCTAATTTTTCCTCCAAGGCATCTATTTTTTTGGCCGTCGTTACTTCCATAAAGGTTTTCGATCATAAAGACAGAACTCCTTTACATCGTGATCCCGTCGTTGGCTTCTCAACTCGCTCGAATCCGAACTGTATTGTGAGGTTCGATCACTAAGGCGATGCCTTTGATCAGGAATGTATCGTGATCCCATCTTTGACTTCCTATCTAGCTCGAATCACAATTGTATTACGAGGTTCAGTTACAACAATGTCGCGATCCTGTCGTAGTCTTCCCAGCTTGCTCTAATTGTGATTGTATCGCGAGGTTCAGTCATGACAATAGGTTTTGTACTCCACGATTCCGTCGTAGGCTTCCCAACTCGACTACTGTATCGCGAGGTTTGGTCACGACAATTGACAACGATCATGCAAAGGAGATGCCCTATATGTCGCGATCTCGCCGGCTTCCCAGAGAGATTGTGATCTCATCGCTGGCTTCCCAACACTTGAATCAGGAATGGATTGCAAGATTCAATCACAATGGAGCGCACAATGGAGCGCCGCAATCTCGTCTTTTCATGCTCTGATACAAATTTGATAAGAACGACACAACTCCCACAGAAATTAGGGCAATCATAATATTTTACTTCACAAACACAAAACAACACAAAACAAATACATAAAAGATAAAGAACCACAATTAGAGAGGTAGGTGATCTCTTTCAAACCATAACCCTAGATTCAAGACAACAGTCAAACACATCATATAACCTAACCATAAACATATTAAGCCCGATTTATACCCAAAAATAATTACTAACAAATGACTAAATTATTTTTTGTCTTACGCCTAATTTAAGGCTTTAAATTATTTTGGCGGGCTCTATATTGATTTCGTGGAGCTCGAGATAGATGGTACCATAAGCATTGATCTAACATAAACATCATCAAGAGGTGAAATCACTTCCACTACGGTTCTAGCCCACCAAATCTGATGCAGAAAGGTCACACCACAGCTAACTGTTGGCATTACCAAGATCTTAGCTTCATTGGGTGCCATTCAAACCATAAGATCTTATTGCTCGAACACGACTCAACAGATCAATCCCTCTATCAAATGGATTTTGGAATTGGGAGCTATCTCAAACTTAACCTCTGACGCTCATCATCTTCAGAATCCCAGAATCCCACCAATCAATGCAATCATTAAGTCTCCATAGGCAATGACCAGACCATACCCATCTCTCATACAACTCAAGGCCTCCTAAATACTCCAACCACTAAGTTAACATTAAATCAACTTCTCTATGTTCCAACCTATCACACAATTTGATTTCTGTTAATAAACTCACTGTTGATAATTCATGTATTGCTCTCTTTGATTCCAATACCTACAAGATATTGGACAAGAAGATTGGACAACTTCTTTTCAAATGTTCTTGCCTTAAAGGCCTCTGCTCTATTAAAGATTCTACTATCTCTGACAATTTCTCTCTGTATCTAGCGCTATTCTCCATCAAATTTGTAACAGCTCTATGGCATCGAATTTTAGGCCATTCTCATGCAACCCTTAACTCCAGCATTGCAAAATTGCATCCTATTCTTCAGCGTCAAGTCCAGCAGACTACCTGCACTACCTGTCATCTTTTCAAAAGTACTTGTTTATCATTTATTTGATCACGATCTTGTATTAGATCACAATATTGTACTAGCTCACCTTTACAGTTAGTTCACATTGATGTATGTACTCTTTTCCGCACTTTCTCTACTAATGGCTATAGATGTTGTGTTTTATTCTTGATGATTATGCAAAAATTAGGCGTTATATTCGATGTTGTACAAATCTGACCCTTCTCAAAATTTGTTGAGTTTAAAAGCATGGCTAAAATGTAATACAATGCTAGCATCAAAATACTTGGAATTGATGAAGAAGGAGAATGTTTAAAAATAATTTCTTCACAACATTAAAGCAATTTTACATTATATATTTGTGCACTTGTGCTTACACCCTTGAGCAATATGATTCAGCTGACTGTAAACATTGACATCTCCTCGAAGCAACTCACTTACTTTTATTAGAATCCTCTCTACCATGACAATTTCGGACTATGCCTTTCTCACAACCAACTACCTTATCAACCGTCTACCAGCTCCCATCATCAAAATGATCCCCCCTATAAAACATTATACAACAAGGGACTTTAACTATCATCAGCTTAAATCTTTGGATGCCATTACTTTTTTTTGGTTACGCCCCTATTAACCCAACACTCCAATGTCTATTACCTATGTTTTCTTAGGCTATGCTACATCTCAAAAAGACTATCATTGTCTTGCCCCATCAATATATATCTCTCTCATCATGTTATATTTTCTGAAGATATTTTCAGAACTCACCCTCACCTTCATCCACTACACATTGTCATTCTCCCCCACCACTTATATTAGTCATTGTTTTTCACCTCTTCACCAAAACACCACTTATATTAGCCCTTGTTTTCCACCTCTTCACCAAAACATATCATTCAACTTCAACCCAATCAGCTGCGGCGCCTCCACCCCCCGCGCCTCAACTCCCTGCACAACCTTTCATCCAACTGATACTCCCCACTCAAATGCCACCTCCCACATCCAATCATCACTCAATGCAAACCCGACTTAAAAATTGCATTACTTGATTAAAGAAATAATTTGATCTTGCACATACCATTTTCCCATCTCATCTTAGCATCTTCACAGAAGCTGTCAAACCTCACACTGGAGAAAAGCAATTTCACTTGAATTCCAAACCTTACAAGCTCAAGCGGCCTGTGAGCTTGTCCCATTCTCTCCACACTACAATTTGCTAGGCTGCAAATGGAACTAAAATCCACAACAACTAGACTATAGCCAGATACAAATCCAGGCTTTTTGCTCAAGGCTTCAGGTAAGAGCATGATCCGGACAATATGGAAACATTTAGCCTGGTGGCAAAGTTCCTCACAATTCATATTCTTCTTAAATTTTTTGTAACCCGCCAGTGTTATATTTGTCAATCAGACGGTTCAAATGCCTTCCTCCATGGAGAACTCACATAAACAGTCTACATGAAGTAGCTCCCCAGGGTTCTGTGGAGTCCCAGTTCCTGATCACATCTGCCTCATCAGAAAGGCTTTGTGGTCTAAGATAGGCTCCCAGACAGTGGTTCACTACTTCCACTAATCATCTCATGTAACTTGGCTTTCGTTCCAATGCAACAAACTTCTTTCTATGTATCTATCAACAACTTCTCTATGTAGATGATATACTCTTTATAGTAAATGACACTACAACACGAGAAAACATACTTAGCAAACGGCAACAACAATTTCCCCTCTAGGACCTTGGGCCATTATCACATTTTCTGGCCTTGTAAGTCACCCCCAACTGTCACTGACACGTATTTTTGCCAAATCAAATGTGCTCATGAAATACTTATCAAAGCAGACATGCAAGATATTGAAGTCACCTTGATCTAGTGGTTGAGAGCTTTGTCTTTTAATCAAGTGGTTTTGGGTTCAAGGCCTGGCGTATGCGGTGTGCGCACATTTGTGCGTGTGTGGGGGGAAAAAGCCGATATGCAGGATTGCAAATGAAGTCCTACCCCATTTCCACTTTGGGAAACCACCTCCCAATATGGATGATCCCTTTCCCCAACCTCAACTCTACAGACAACTCACAAGATCTCTATAGTATTATAACATCACAAAACTTGACTTTGTCTTTGCCACCAATCGCCTTTGTTAATTTATGCAAAATCTCTCAAACCACTACTTCCAACTTCTAAAATGCACTTTGTGTTCATAAAGGGAATCCTAACAGTCAGAATTTCTATCAATCGTGCCTCTTTCAGCCTTCAAGCCTTCACCGACTCGGATTGAGCATGGAATTCTACAGATTGCAAGTCAATAATGGGATATCGCATCTTTCTTGCTGAAAGTCTTGTCTCTTGGAGTGCCAATAAATAAACTTCTGTGACAACTGAAGTTGGATATAGGACACTTACCTCTGCTGCCACTGAAATAATCTGGTTTCATCGTCTTTTTTGTGACCTAGCATTCTCCAATACCGCAACTCCATTATATAGTGACAACATCTCTGCAATCACGCTCGCCAACAAACATATATTTCATGCCCATATCTAGCACATCGAAATTGATCACTACTTCATCCGCAAATGTATCTAAGAGCAAACCATCCTCATCCATTATAACAGCTCACATGCTGATCAATTGGCTGTTCTCTTTACCAAAGAGCTCTCCTTTGCTAGATTTTCTATACTCAGATATGAAGGATTATCTGCTTGCGATACGTTAAAGACCATATAACCATAGGCATACCTCAGCATCCACCAGCACACTCCAATATATCTCAGCCACTCATCCATAACGTCCTCAGATTTCCTGTAACAGAAAAGACACCAAATGTACCCTATAAATGCCTGCTACTGTTGCAGTCACAGTTGTCAATACTATACTTTTTATCTTTACTCATTGTATATTCTTAATTTTCTACATTACATTTATGTTTTCAGGAACATCTTCGCTATGGAGTTTCTCTGTCCTTGCAATCTTTGCTAGTTTTTTTTTTTTCCTTTTCTCTGGAAATGGCAAATCCAGAAATTTATACTTATATATATTTTTTTATTTCCTTTAAAAATGGATTTTTTGAAAGTTTTGCGTTATGCACATTCTGCTTTTGCAGTTTAGAAGAATCAACTGGTTTGGCTTTTCGATTTGTGATTGGCAAGACTAAGGATAAAAAGAAGACAGCTGAGCTAAAAAGAGAAGTTAAAGTATATGACGACTTCTTGCTATTAGACATTGAGGAGGAATACAGCAAACTCCCATATAAAACGTGGGAAATGTGCTATATTTTCTGTTAGTCTGTAGTATTCTTGAATTATTTGCCAACGAAGTTTTTCAAACCTGATTTAGTCTCTTTCTATAGGCTAGCCTTCTTCAAAGCTGCTTATGCATTATTTGATGCTGACTTCTATGTTAAAGCTGATGATGACATATACCTAAGGCCAGGTGATTTATCTTCGTGCAATGATTTTTCTTTGTCATTTTTCAGTCTTCCTACTTCTCTTAGGGTTTTTAAATATTCTTTTCCAGATCGCCTTTCATTGCTTCTGGCAAAAGAACGCCCAAACCCACAGACTTATCTTGGATGCATGAAGAAGGGCCCAGTATTCACTGATCCAAAACTTAAGTGGTTAGTATTAGCTGTATAGTTCTTTAGAGTTATTTTCTGTTTCCTTGTGGCCATGCATTATTAACTAATTCATGTCTAAGAAGTATGGTATTTTGTGTAATTATAAATAATATAGGTAATTATAAGTGTTATATAGGTTAATAATAAAATACTCGAAGTGGATAGTTTGAGTTGTATTGGGTTTAATAGATAGCTAAATGAGCCATTATAAAGTTTTTAGATAATTTCTTATTGGAAGTATTAGGGCATCAAATTAAATGAACTAATCTCTTGCTGAGATTTATCTTCATTCTCCTTCTCAATTTCCCATTTAAAGGATTTTATGGCGAACTTGAATCTCTATTTATCTCTCTCTCAATGAGCACAGTCCCACAAAGATCGAGGCTGATTGATGCTCTCCATAAACTCCTAAAAAATGGGCTATTAAAGAAGGGAAAGAAGAAGAATCTCAGCCAAGGGGGATTAGGTCATTTCTTTTGATGCCATAATTCTAATGAAGAAGTCATGAAAGGATTCCACTGACTCGTTTTGTTATTTATTAAGCCTAATGCATCTAAAATACTATTGCAGCCATATGAGTACCAACCCATATAACCTCTTGTAATTGCCTATCATATAATTCATATTATCTAGAAAGCTTTTACTACTGCCTTGTTTTCTAACGATTCAATGAACCTTTCAGTACTGGTAAATGAAATATATTCTTATGTAATCCTATAACTCGTATTTTGTCTGCAAATTTCTTTACATGATGTTTATTAGATATAGCTTGTCTACTTTACATAATTTATGGTGTATTAATTTATGTGAAATGGAATGCTTAAGACTTCAAATCCCTAATAAATAGATCTACTAGGAAAAACTTGATGCGCTATCTCTTGTGGATATGTATCAAATCTAGAGATTTTAACCTTCTATTCCATCTGAAAATATTGGCATCTTAGTTTAGGAGCATTTTTTCTATTTTCTGATATTGATACACTATTCTGCTTTACATTACTATGGCCCACTGTATGTGTTAACAAGTAAATTTACTTTGAATCTTTCCAGGTATGAGCCTCTATCTCATTTGCTAGGGAGTGAGTACTTTTTGCATGCATATGGTCCCATCTATGCTCTCTCAACTGAAGTTGTTGCAAGTTTGATATCTCTAAGAAATGATAGGTGTGCTACATCACTCTTCTTTTTTCTTACATACATTCTCACTCGAACATCTAAATATATAAAGATAAATATTGTATAAAATTTGCATGTATAAATCCTATCTTTGTTGTTACTAATATGTTTTCATTCCTGTCTAGCATTACAGACCTTTATTTTTAGATCTGCACTGACATAAGTTGTTTAGTGAAATCTCTGGGTTTTGTTAAACTAAGTGGTCAGCATCGCTTAATTCATAGTAGGTATCATTATAGATAGCTTAATTAGTCAAGTTTAATGTTCCTTTTTCACCTATGTAGTGATAGTATCCCAGCATATATGCTATTGTTGCTTGCTTTTCTGTGGTAAAACTGAGCGTAGACATTATGATTTTATTGTCAGAACAATTTTTAGGTTTTTAACATGATTATAAAATATCGTATGATATGAGTTGATAGCTAACTCATTGTACAGTTTTTCAATATTTTAAAGCACAAAGCATAATGTGATGTGCAAGATTTATTTTTTGTTTCAAAGCACAAAGAGCGAAGTGAAGTGGTGCTTTTATTAATTAAAACACTGATAACTTAATATAGAATTATAAATATGACGCTACATTCATTAACAATTATTGAACATGCAGTATTTATTATATAACTTAAAACTTGATCATAGAAAACAAATATGATACTCATACCTGATTTAAAAATAAAATTTCTAGCGTGAACCTGCAAGTTCTAAATTATAATAATTTCCTATGATTCATAATAAAGACTACGTTTTAATGCATTACTAAACTAATAAAATTTCAAGTCTCATAAAACAAACTAGAAAAATTCATTAGTCATCGTCTTCCCATTCATTCATATAATCACTTTCTCCTTTGAGCAAAAATTTTTATGTTCAGATTCTTCTCTTACCATCCTTGTGAATCACTTGTCGGCCGTTATTTTTTTTTGGAAAGGATGTTTTTTGTAAAATATAAAAAATAGTTTTGATTTAAATATGATTTTTAAAAGTAACATTTTAATTTAAAAATAGATGAGCCCAAACGAGTCTAACATATTAAATAGTTTGGATGGTTGAGCGCGATACCACAAGTAATACACTATCCTGAAGGATAAGCATACCACTTAACAGTAAACTCAACCACCTAAACTAAGAAATTTGTGACATCCATTTGGTTTGCAAAACCTTTTATGTATGGCCGACAAGTTCCCTTATAATATAAAGGATTAAATAGGGTGATTAGATAATGTTTATTTTACCTGAGTTTCAAGTTTTCTATAGAGGCAAACCCCCATAGTTAATTACATCTTAAATGGTCGGGTCACTTAAGAAGACTCTCGATTAAGATAAGTGATTTTACTTTCCAGATTTCAAAGTTTATGTTTCCAAGATTGGACACGGGAAAATCAAACGGGAGTGACTCAAACAGGAACATTTATTTTAAGGAATCCAAATGAATGAAGAGTATGGGATATCACAGGTCCAGGGAGAACCCCGGTGACCTCGCAACTATCCTATTATTTGACTTTATGTCTTTGAAATAATATTATTCAATGTTTAATCTTGCAACTTCTTTTTAGAATTTAAGATTTACATTCGCACGATATCTGATCGTACAAATGACCTAAAAAGATAAAAAGATTTTACACCGTACCGGGTGGTAATCTCAGAATCCTAAAAGTGTTAGAACTTATAATTGCATAACAGGGTTGTGCAAAAGTCCTAAAGATAAGGTAAGAATTTACATTGCGCTAAGCAAACTAACTCGAAGTCCTATGACTTGTTATTTAAACTAAAAAAAATGCTAAGCTGATGTGAACTTGTTGTACTATTACAAATCCATCTCGAAGTTGCTTTCCTGCGTGTCTTTGTCATGTTGCCCATGGTGTTCGTTCCAAGCTCCCCGTCGTAACACCTTCGGATTTGACATTAATTTTAAGTGTATATGCAATTGTTTAGTCAACGATCTGCTGCCGAGTACCTCTTATGAAATCAACTACTGGCCTCCTACTCTAAGGTGTAGTGTGTAAGATAAACAATAGCAGGTACAAGTATAATGACATAATTTAAGAAATGAGCTAGCATGCATTGTATCAACAAAAGAAATACCATTTGAAAAACTCAAGAAAGAGCGATAAATGACCCATGATGGAAGAAAACTCGAGAAAATTGACAAATGACTTACGACGGAAATCTCGAAGCAAAAAATAGTAAATGGTAACTCAAGGAAAGTCACTGAGAACTCGGGAAGATTCCGAAAAAAGACCACGAGTGTTTTACCAAAAGTTCCAATAAAATCCCATGAAAAATCCGAAGAAAGAAAACCGCAAGCACTCGGGTCAGGGCTAGGCTCAGATATTATATATTTGTACAGATATTCAGATATTATATATTTGTACTCGAGGGATGTCGAAGGCTACTATCGGTCACCTTGATGTATAGAGCCCGTCACTCAACTAGAAGGGTGTCCTACTAAACCTAACTTAGGAGGGTACTCCTTAGCCCGGTACTGGTAATCAACAAGTGGACAATCAAGTTACAATATATTTAAAAATTATATTTTAGCATGCACATTGATTTCAGGCATACAAAAGGAAGTTGTATCAATTTTGTAGTAAAAATATTTTTTATAAATATTGTATATGTTCTTATCAATTTTGAAAAGTTAGGAATGTCCACGAGTCGATCACGCCATCGGAGGCAGGACCGCCAACAACCTAAGAAGGTACGGGTCCCCCGCTAGTCTCGTGTTGGTGAATTTGGTGAATGAAATGATATTATCATCCTACAGTTTATCAGGTCCCAGGATTGGGTTCTGATGTCGTAGGATGAAATATCATTCCGCTCTACCACAGTCATGCCTTTGTCATCACCGCTCTAAGCCCCAAAACAAAACCGACCTACTTGCGACCTTGCTTGATGGTTTCATATATAGCAAAATACTATATATGGACACTTATGTGTCAGACATAAGCACCGAAAATCGAACCAAGAAGCAAGGAAAAATAAAAAAATAAAAATGGGGATGAGAGAGGAGGAACTGATTCACCCAAAAGATGGAAAAGATGAAGGGTGAATCAACCCTCAAAACTTGTAACGAAAAGATCTAAAAAGGAGGGCCCAAGATCCTTGAATCAATCCAAGAAGGATATTATTTTCTCAAATTTTATAAATGGATCAACCCAAGAAGGATATCCTTTCCAAATCTTATTTCGAACAGGTCGAAACGGATCCGAATCAATGTGACAATTGTATACATGGCTCCACCATCACTTACATAATCACACACCCAAGCCTGAACTCAAATGTGACATTTATATTATCCAAACCTTAATGTCAAACTTTGAAAAAAAAAAGAAAAAACTCTTTCGTGAATGACAATTTTATGAGCTTTCAAATCCTTCATGAATCCGGTTCATATCAATCTTATGCTTCCTCAAAATGAAGTTTTAAGAGTCTTTCATATTTCACAAAATAAAGGAAAATAATCCATAGAGGGCAACCTTCTAACTTCCAAAAATCATGTCAATATCAAAACCATTCAATTCCAACATAAACATGAAATCATCCAGATAAAATCATATAAATGCTCACGGTCAGGGGCGACAGACCAGAGGTAACAGAGGGGACAACCACCAGCCCAACTTATCACATAGAGAACTCACAAGATAAGGCTCACGACTAAGGCAACAAAAAAAAGACCACCACTAACTGTTCTCATAGAGAAATCATGAAGTAAGGCTCACGGGTAGGGGCAACAAGAAGAAGACCACTACATATTTATGCTCACGGGTAGGGCCAAGAAAGGGCAAAACTAAACCACAAAATAAGCCCACGGGTATAGGCCAGAAAAAGTACAACCAAGCCCTAATACAATCTCACGGTTTGGGACTGGAAAGAGAACAGAAGCTCACGGGTAGGGGCAAGAAAAAGCACAACTAAGCCCCAATGTAAGCTCACGGGTAGTCAATCATTAAATACAAGGAGTCAAAACCAATCCTTAAGCTAATGGATCATAACATGTATTCGAATAGGGGTGGCCAATGAGAAGGCCACCACAGATATTGCAATTGTGCTCTTTTGATATACATAAGAGAGTGAATGGACAAGTTTTTATCAATCATCTGAACTGAAACCATTTTCATCAAGCAAGTCGTGATAGTGAGTTGGTCTACTTATATCAATCATTCCCGCATGGAAGTACATATGAAGGTCATAATTTTTTTTTGGCATGACAAACTTGATTATCAACAACAATCTCAGGAGGAACATTATCCGGAGAACCTCCGATCAAACCGAGCCCAACAAGAGGGACAAACAAAAAAAATGACAGTTTGGGCAAATCGAGTCTAGCAAGAAGGGCAAAACAGAAGACCATGACAGGTAAACCGAGCCCAGCAAAGGGGCAACAGAAAGAGCAGTGACAGGTAAACCGAGCCCAGCAGGAGGGACAACAGGAAGAACCATGACAGACAAATCGACTGCAGCAAAGGGGCAACATAAATAGAGTTCCAGTCAAAATCGAGTTTAGTAGATGGAAAAAAAAATCACAATTTTAGCTCAACTAAACCCACAAAAAGGGGCCAACAACAGATAAACCTTCGAGCCAAACTGAGTTCAGACCTCAGACCAAATCAAGCCCAAAATAAAGGTTAAAGAAAAGAATACGATTTAAGCCAAAACCGTGCCCAACAAATGGAGAAAACAGAAAGACAACACTTCCAGCCATCATAGTCAAATCTCATGATGTTTTGTGTCTCAAAATATTACGCCCAACATATGTTTCAAATAGTAACAGGTAACAGTGAACGAATAAGCATAAACGGATCCCTAATGCCAACATATTATCCAGTATTGAAACTAATTCCAGCATTTACTTGAACAGGAGCAACAACAACAAAGAATTTCAGCATTATATTTCTAGCATATATTCTAGATAAGCAACTATCATCACATGACAACAACTAAAATTTTTCAAAATTCTATCTATCATGAATTTTGAGCATAAATAGAAAAAGTATCCATATTTTGCTCCATTTTTACTGTTTCTAGAAACTATCCATGATTAGATCTCAAAACAAGTTTAAAATTTACTTCCACATGCTTTAGAAGGGAAAATAAGTACTTTCAGGTGCAAATCCGAATGATGCAGATTAGAGGGAAGAAGAGAAATACCTCTTAATGCAGACTTAAAAGAAAACTCTAGAATAAATTTAAGAAAATGCTTATAGAAATTTTCCTCCCAAAACCTTCGAGAAAGCAGCGACCAATGAACACCCCAGCCTCCCTTTTTCTCAGAAAATTTTCAACAACCCATAAAAGTACCCTAAGAAGCCTTTTTATAGGCAGAGATGAGTAGGGGCACAACCACCTACCACGATTTCGTCGTCGAATAAAACAACGGGGAAGGAATCGTCACCATAAATTAGGAGAAGGTAAAGCCTCAAGAAGAAGAAGGGTTGACAGTCGAGCTCCCACAATTGGAGAGCCTAGCGGTCGAGC
>NW_018164640.1:298028-339017 GCF_001263595.1 Phalaenopsis equestris | reverse complement strand
CGTCACAACATAACAAAATAGATGTCCTTTTTAGGAAATTCTGACGTTCCGGATGCGTTGACGCGATCCGTTTCGTCGTCGGAGGTCGTTTTGACGAATTTATCGATTTGCGTGCAATTTGCTCGTGTGCGGAATTATGACTATATGAGTGTCTTTCCTAGCTAAAATTGATGTCCCGGACGCGTTGTCGTAGTCCATTTCATCATCGGAGGTCGTCTGGAGAATTTTGCATTTTTACCCATCCTTTAAGCTCAATTCTAGTCCGATCTTGCACAACTTAGTGAATTTTGTGTATTTTGTGTGTGTGTGTGATGATAAAGTCCTGAAGAGGTTTTTCTTGGGCTTGAGATTCTATTGAGAACTTTTCATTGAGTTTCCACATGATAGTCTTTAACCACTCGATCATACGACGATGGTTTTGAGATCATTAATGCTAGACATCATAAGAGAAATAGGAAGTAGCTGAAATTTCTAAGGGAATGGATTCCAATACTTGGATTCCAATACTAGTTTTTTTTTAAGATAGTCAATAGGAACCCTTAGAGCTAGATCCTAGGATCCTAAGGAAAAGAGTAATGACCTCAAAATGAGGTCAACATCACTTTTATCATTTTATTTTTGCATTATTAAAATGGATGTAGGACAACGAGAACTAGGCCTCAATGTGAATGAATTCCCCTTATTTTTTGAACCTACTAAATTTTTCAGACCTTCTTCGATCAATTCTCTTAAAGCATCTTTTATTTGTCTCTAAGTAAGATTTATATCATCAAACTGTTGCTCACCAGTAATATTTATTTCTCCCAACAATCATTCACAACTTTCGTCAATAGAATAAAAACTGATTGAATCAGCAACATACCTCAAATTGAATCTTCTGGCTAAAGTTGATTGTACTTAACGGAAATTAGTTCATTGAAATACTTCTAATCTAATTGATTCCTCTTTTTTCAATGAGCATATAAAAAAATATAATAAATGCATAAATTATTTATTTGTTAGAATATACTCAACTTCTCACTCCTTACAGCATTGCAAATCAATCTTGCAATTTTAACAACAAATGTTTATAAAGTTGCGACTAACGCAAGATAAATTGTCCTCCACCTGTCAAATTACAATTAAGCGCCGATTCAGAAAAAAAAAAAAATCAATTAAAAACTCAAAATTATGTAGAAGCTTCAATTAATCATATTTAAAGTTTTTTTATCTCTATTGTGTGAAGTTTTCTGTGAAAAATAAGCCTTCAACATAATTATAAATAAAAAGTTGTTGATCTATGGTTATTTTATCGTTTTGGTTTCCCACTAACCTATTAACGAGTACATATAAGCCTTCCATCGATTGTCTTTTTGAATGTATTTTGGATTTACTTTTATCAAAAAAAAAAAAATTATAGTTCAAGTTAATATCTAGCTTGATATAATGGTTGTCGGAGTTAATTCCTCCATCTTTAATAATGCAAAAAAATTACTCATATTTTCTTATCTTCTCTAAATACATTACTGATTGTTTCATTGTTTAAATCTATTACATCATAAATATAACTCATTATTGATCGCTTATCACAATTGACTAACCTTAACATCTTTGTTATTGTGTTTATAACATTGAAAATGTAAGTCACCCTATTCCAAAATCTATTATTAAGAATAATCTCCTGAGTTTTTTTCCTCCTTTTAATCAACACTAAATTTGGGCTTTTTCTAATCTTAAAAAATAAACATGTTTTAAATTTTATTTTTATATATGTGTATTCAAAAGAGTTAAAAGATGTTGCAAAACGAGTGATATCCGATGTCACCAATTCTGCACCACAAATATATTTTTTCATCACTTTAAAAACTACACCATTAGTGGGATTAAGGCTTTGTTGTTGTTGTTTAAAAACTACACCATTATTATATGTATAGCCAGATAATTTTAAAGCTGCCTTGGTAATGTTTTTTTACTTTAGCCATTTTTTTCAATATCCTCTAATGTCCGATCGATACAATGTGTTGTAGATGGTGTGTAGTGTATGTGCGTTTGCTTCTCTATATACATATGCAATACGAATAGAAGATATATCAGCATTCTCCTGTTAAGAATTAGGCATCTTTTATATATTAAAAACTATAAATTATCAACCTGCAAAAATATAGTTTGAGTGATTGTTTGTGATCACTTGAATCATATTTTCTTCTCTAACCTTCTCAATCTGTGCATCTAAGGATTTAAAGAGTTTTAATGCAGCTTTTTGAATATTGCGATGCATCTATTGACTCCATAAATATATTATGAGATGATGATAAAGAAAAATTATAGATTGTTCCCTACTTCAATCCACCTATCAAACATTAGTGCATTTATTCTCTTGCCATTTTTTTTGTTCTTCCACATCCTTCATAGTTGTTTGCAATTCTTTTTTAAGTAGAGAAATTTTCAATTCATGATAGCATGGAAGTCGAAAACCTGATTTATACTGTGTGATTGCCTCTACTATACGATCAAACTCTCCAACTTCATCTTATTGAAAGACATTTCAAATTGATAAACCATTTGGTTATATTTTCCACAATTCTATCTCTTATTCACTTATCTATGTTTTCCTTAATTCCCATTTGTGTCATATTATTCTTTTTTACAACTTTTTTTTTAGGTTCTTTAATATGGAATGATTCAACAAACTTCCCTTGAAGCTTCATTGATATTTTTTTGATCTAGATATTGATTCAAATGCGCTCTGATCATAATGTTAGAGGGGTTGAATGTCTAATTCTTCATAAATATTAATCACCCTCTCATTATGTTTCATATATAAAATTTGTTTTAATTCTTTTTAATTATTAATAAGTAGCTCTTCTCTTATTTCTAAAGGTACATTGTCACACTTAGTAATATTATTTTATTTAGACACAATAGAAGGTTCTATAAGGTGTGCTTCTTAGCTCGAGATATTTCTCCATTTGTCTATTTACCACAATAAATACATATGGGGCAAAGCGCGCTCAGCTTGGTTTTCATCTGTGTATTTCCAATTTGGATATTTTCTTTGGTGTTTGAATAGACTATATTTATATTTAAGTTTTTCTTCATGGAAAAATTATTAATTACATATATGAATAATATGTTGATCAAATTTTCATTAAAATTAATTTTGTAAATAAATCCATTTCTTTAAAAACATATAGGTAAAAATTAATCTTTCTTATCTTAAACAAGAAACCATGTTTAGTTCATTTCAAACTTTAGTTTAAAAAGTCGTCAAAATATAAAACTTAACAAAAAAATTGTGCAAATGAACAAAATCTTTCTAGAAATTTGAATTCTCAACATAAGAAAAGATAATTAAAATATAATGAACTGACAAATCACAATCATACACAAAATCAATCACAAACAAACGGTATCACAAATTTTAAGATCCAAGAAGTAGTCATCAATACTTGCAAAGTGCTCGAAGAATTCACACCCAAAAACGCAATTACAAGGCGAGATTTAAATTTTATAAAGCCAGTCAATGATGTTTGAATGACTACATTTATCATAAAAAATAATCCCGATCTGGCTGAAAAAAATTTAGAAATTCATTCAAACTTGTTTTTAATTGTCAAAATCCCAGTTCTCAACAAAATCAACAATTTCTGATCTCAGCTTGAACGAAAATAGCAAGCTTCAATGGTAAGCTACCTTCCTGCAGATTCAGGATTTTCTAGAGAAAGAAAACCACAAAGCCCAATGAATGTAGTTCTAGAACGTGAAAGCAATCAACGGATTGAAAGGTTGTGCTCCTTTTTACAGTGCAATGCTGTTAATAGGAGTCGACCACAAAACTATTCCAACACAAGCAATGGCCAAATTAGAAACATAACAAAGAATACTCTACTTGCTTTATTGCCATAATCAGCTACTGGATAGACTAATAACGACAAGAACATCTCAGCAAAACATTGAAAACATCTATGGTAATATTAACAGCACATTTTGAGGAAACAGAGGAATACAAAGTGATGAAATATAGGGGATGGAAAGCCATTTGCAATATGGAATCTGATGAAATTTTAACCAAAGCAACTTGCAGCAAGAAAACAAAGTAGCATTAACATACATACCACCCAGTTTTTAAGTATTTACATATCTAACATCTGAACTTTACTTTTTACATTTATATCACTCAAATCCTTCATATCACATGAAAAATACCATTCTTTAACTTTTAAAAGTGAAATACTCCTTTTCATTCATAGGTAAAGTGGCATATATATGTAAACATTGAGGTTTACATTGCTAGATATTAAAGAATATATGAAAATTGAGTGGTATGCATGTAAAGCTTCCTAAAAAAAACCAATCAAATCAATGGACATGCAGATTCTCATGTTCCCTCTTCACTTTGGCTCAAGACAGTTCATACAACTATCTATTTGATTAACCCCTTACCTTCCAAAGTTACTCGACATTTATCTCCCTAGCAACTTCTTTATGGTAGTGCTCCAAATTATGAACGTCTCAAATCGTTTGCCCCGCCAATGCTTTCCTTGGCTACCACACATACATGGGAACAAGTTACAACAAAGATCCTTCTCATGTGTTTTTCTTGGTTACCCATCTACTTTCAAAGGTTATAAATGCTTTGACCCTTCCACAGGCAAAATAATCATCACTCGACATGTAACCTTTAATAAATCTGTTTTTTCTTACACACCCAAGCTACACCCCGTAAGTCACTCTTCTGTATCTCAAGCTACTGCTCCTATCAACCTTATCCCTACATCCACTATTTAGCTCACGTAAAATCCAACCTCCACAACCCCTTCCAAGCCTTCTCTGCTGCCTCTACCTGAAACCTTAACAGCATCCTCTCTATTGCCTATATCTGAAAACCCACCTGCTGCAAATTCCTCTCAAGATATTGTCTCGAACAACCCTCATCTAATTGTCAAACCTCCTCACTCAAAACACCCTTTGGTCACTCGTTCTCAAATTGATTCTCTACCTAAAAATGTGATTCTCGATCTTTTACATGACACATCTCTACAGGAAGAACCACACAATTTTCGACAAGTTATCAAATATAAACATTGGCAACAATCTATGGATGATGAATTTCATGCTCTGCAAAAACAACATACGTGGAATTTGGCTCCCTATCCTATCGATCATCTGGTCCTTGGAAGTAGGTGGACGTATAAAATCAAAAGTAATCCTGATGGATCTATTGCTCGATATAAACTTGCCTTGCGGACTTGGGATATCAACAAGTACGGTCTTAATTATACGGATACATTAAGCCCGGTAGCAAAAATTCCTACAATAAGTCTCCTACTTAGTATCACTCTTTATCATAAATGGAAAGTCTTTCAACTAGATATATTGAATTCCTTTTTACATTGTCGGCTTGAAGAAACGATTTATATGCATTAACCTTCTGGCTATGAAGATCTTACATACCCATCATATGTATGTCTCTTACAAAAATCGATCTATGGACTCAAGCAAGCTCCGCGATAGTGGAACAGTACTTTCACCACATATTTACGTTAAGTTTGGATTCACTACTAGTACCTTCTACATATATCGCCATAATTCTTGTATACTTTATCTTCTTCTTTATGTCGATGATATATTTTTAACCGGTAATGACATTGGTAGGATACAACAACTTTAGGTTACAAAAGCATTTCTCCATGAACTTTATGGATTCGATATCTACTTTTCTCAGGATCAACATCAACCACACCCATTGCGACTTTCTTCTCAATTAAACCAACTATGTCCACGAGATATTGAATCGAGCGAGCATGACTACATGCAAACCGGTTCCTACTCCTCAAACTACTTCTACCAAGAAATTCTTTGCTTCAATCGAGCTCTTCCATAATCTCTCTCTCTATAGGCAACTCGTTGGCTCTTTACAGTACTTCACCTTAACTCGACCATATATTATGGTTGCAGTTAATTCTCTCTTTCAGCAGCTTCAAAACCCGCTTAAGACTCATTATCAACATCTCAAGCGTCTTCTCTGTTACCTACAGGAATCATCCGAATTTGGGTTACCAATCACAGTTTATGTTGATGCTAGTTGGGCCAGTGATGTGCATGATAGACGCTCTATTTCTTGGTATTATACTTTTATTGGTCCTAATCTTCTCTCACAGAATGTGAAAAAGCTACCAATAGTTGCACAGTCCTCAACTGAAGCTGAATATCACATCATCTTTTTGGCAGTGACAGAGGTTATATGGCTACAACAACTGCTACAAGATTTTAAAGTCTCTATTACTACACCTACAACAATTTTCTGTGATAACATGTGCGCTATGACCATCTCTAAAAATCTAGTCTTCCACACAAGAATCAAGCATATTGAAATCGACTATTAATTCACTCATGCTCACATTTATTCTAAGGAGATTACTCTACAATACTTGCAGTTAGAGGAATACACATCCGATATCCTCACTAAAGCTCTACCTACTTCTAGGTTCTGTGATCTCCGGAACAAACTAGCAATATCTCTTCTAGATATTATTTGTTTGCGGGGGCTATTAATGAACTTAAATTAGTGCTTATACAGCTCTCTGGTTATGGGTCCTTATTATTTGTACTTATCCAATATTTCCTTTCTTATGTAACTCCTATATAAATAGCTTACTGTAATAAGTGTTGTATAGACGGAACATTATTTTCTCTCTACCTGTAACTTTTCCTTTACATACCACATATTTCCTATGTATTTACATATTCACCACCTAAATTTTAATATTTTTGTTCATAACGCTTATATCTTTTAACATCACATCAAAAATACCATTTCAATATCTGTTTAAAAGCCAAATGAACCTTTTTATGCATAGGTTGATTGCACCAAATTTCACAAATATAAATATAGTTAGATATGTAATTTCATAAGAATTATGTGGTACCAATGTAAATTTTCCTAATCATTAATGAGTTAATGTTTATGAGCTGATAAGTTGTATTTCCAACTCACTGACAGTCCGAGTTTGTCTTCCAAATTTAACAAATTGCTGATATAAACTATTTTTGTCAGCTTTCGCATGTTCAGCAATGAAGACGTTACACTTGGGGCTTGGATGCTTGCAATGAATGTCAATCATGAGGATAACAGAGCGCTCTGTTCCCCTAACTGTACTCCATCATCCATTGCTGTTTGGGATATTCCCAAGTGCTCAGGTTGGTTCTTAGAAAGCTAATCGTGGTCCTGTGTTTCGAAACATAATTTCTAAAGTCTTTTTAAAAGTTAATTTCTACTGGAAACCCTATGATTTTATTTGAAGCAATTAAAGTATTAGTTTCCTTGGTAGAGTTTTTCCTCATTCCATTTTGTACTTAAGCTCAAACCTAGGAGTCGGAACAAAATAGCTGATTTGTTAAGCCTTCTCCACTGAATGATCACAACTATGCAATAAAAAAAATAATGGGATTTGAATTATTGAATGATGCTCATGCTAAAAATGATTATTTCCAGGAGGTTTGGGTTTGTTATTAAGTTTATTTATACGGGCAGTTCCACTGATCATATGGATATATGTTTTATTAGAATAGGTGTGCATTCCTAAGAATTCACTCAGGGAAACCATCTTATGGTAGTGCTAGGGTGGAGGGAAGACATGATATAATTTGGCAGAGATAAGATTTTTTTTTATTAGTGAAATAGAATTCTATTGAGTTAGACTGGTAGAAGGTGTGAAGAGACATGTTAATCAATGTAAGACATTTTCCACACTTGAGGACAAAACACATCTCTCTAAACTCTATTACTTGTTCTAAAATTGTCTTGGATGGATGTTAGCATAGACCTTGTTGTGAGTTTGCCTTGGACATAGTGAAGGAAAGACTATTATGATTGGGGTAGACAACCTCGAGATGACATACATTGTACTTTTCCACAGTATGATGGATGTTTGGCATATTGCAGACTTATGCTTTATGGGATAGTTTCTCTTCATAGTGTACTAAAAACCATCACTTTAAATAGATGTAAAATGTCCAATTATTTTTTGAGATTTTAAGGTGAAAGACATGTACAAAGTTTATGTTCAATTTAGTTCAAAAGTGCATCCATAAACAAATGCACTGATCTATGGCGGTCTACTGCAATTTGGGAAATCTCCTCACTTGTTTTGTAGAAAAAAACATTTGAAAGTGAGACTTGGTTTTTTCTTAGATTGAATTTGCATATAAGAATTTCACTAGTTAGTCCACCAGTCATAACCCCTTTGAGATTGTGTATCAAATACCCTTTTCTAACCCTAACCCTAAATTGCTCAGAACTGACGATCGACCAACTCCCAAAACCATTTCACTTCTTATGTCATTGTGCGAGCTTTTAATCACCAATCACTATTTGCTGGCGAGTGAGTGCACTCTTTACATTGATCACGAGTCATTGAGGTTCCTAAATAGTCAAAGAAAATTAAGAGCCGGGGGGGGGGGGGGGGGGGAAGCGATATTTTTGTTCATAACGCTTATATCTTTTAACATCACATCAAAAATACCATTTCAATATCTGTTTAAAAGCCAAATGAACCTTTTTATGCATAGGTTGATTGCACCAAATTTCACAAATATAAATATAGTTAGATATGTAATTTCATAAGAATTATGTGGTACCAATGTAAATTTTCCTAATCATTAATGAGTTAATGTTTATGAGCTGATAAGTTGTATTTCCAACTCACTGACAGTCCGAGTTTGTCTTCCAAATTTAACAAATTGCTGATATAAACTATTTTTGTCAGCTTTCGCATGTTCAGCAATGAAGACGTTACACTTGGGGCTTGGATGCTTGCAATGAATGTCAATCATGAGGATAACAGAGCGCTCTGTTCCCCTAACTGTACTCCATCATCCATTGCTGTTTGGGATATTCCCAAGTGCTCAGGTTGGTTCTTAGAAAGCTAATCGTGGTCCTGTGTTTCGAAACATAATTTCTAAAGTCTTTTTAAAAGTTAATTTCTACTGGAAACCCTATGATTTTATTTGAAGCAATTAAAGTATTAGTTTCCTTGGTAGAGTTTTTCCTCATTCCATTTTGTACTTAAGCTCAAACCTAGGAGTCAGAACAAAATAGCTGATTTGTTAAGCCGTCTCCACTAAATGATCACTACTATGCAATAAAAAAAATAATGGGATTTGAATTATTGAATGATGCTCATGCTAAAAATGATTATTTCCAGGAGGTTTGGGTTTGTTATTAAGTTTATTTATACGGGCAGTTCCACTGATCATATGGATATATGTTTTATTAGAGTAGGTGTGCATTCCTAAGAATTCACTCAGGGAAACCATCTTATGGTAGTGCTAGGGTGGAGGGAAGACATGATATAATTTGGCAGAGATAAGATTTTTTTTTATTAGTGAAATATAATTCTATTGAGTTAGACGGGTAGAAGGTGTGAAGAGACATGTTAACCAATGTAAGACATTTTCCAACACTTGAGGACAAAACACATGTCTCTAAACTCTATTACTTGTTCTAAAATTGCCTTGGATGGATGTTAGCATAGACCTTGTTGTGAGTTTGCCTTGGACATAGTGAAGGAAAGACTGTTCTGATTGGGGTAGACAACTTCGAGATGACATACATTGTACTTTTCCACAGTATGATGGATGTTTGGCATATTGCGGACTTATGCTTTATGGGATAGTTTGTCTTCATAGTGTACTAAAAACCATCACTTTAAATAGATGTAAAATGTCCAATTATTTTTTGAGATTTTAAGGTGAAAGACGTGTACAAAGTTTATGTTCAATTTAGTTCAAAAGTGCATCCATAAACAAATGCACTGATCTATGGTGGTCTACTGCAATTTGGGAAGTTTCCTCACTTGTTTTGTAGAAAAAAACATTTGAATGTGAGACTTGGTTTTTTCTCAGATTGAATTTGCATATAACAATTTCACTAGTTAGTCGACCAGTCATAACCCCTTTGAGATTGTGTATGGACAGAACCTTCTCACAGATTTGGATCTAGTACCGATGTTTCCCGCTATTGAGCTTTGTATTGATGCAAATACTATAGTCAGATATATCTAGATTTTAAATGAGCAAATAAGGAATGATATTTCTAGGCTGAATAAGAGGTATTAGAAATAGGTTAACTAGTCCAAAAAGCCTCTAATCTTCAAGGAAGGAGATCTGGTGCGGATTAGACTGTAAAATGAAATATTTCATGCAGGTTCATTTCAAAACTCAAACCTAGAGTTGACAATCCATTCAAAATTGTTAAGAAGATTAATAAGAATGTATACGATTGATTTGTCAAGGAATTTCATCATTTTTGTTACCTTCAATGCCATTGATATGTTGTGGTATTTTGAGGACCTAGTTGTTTTTAGTGAAGAAGGCGAAGACTCTCCTACCTCAAAAGAATGATGCGAATCTCTTCCCTCGCATTTGTCCCAGATGGTCATGTAAGTCACCAAGCCAACCGTTAGGTTTGGTTTCTGCTAGATGGTCAAAGTGCTTACAACAGCCCCGGGTTGGGCTTGTCCCTATAGGCCTACTTTTTCTTAATTAGTACTAGTACGAGAGCCAACACTAGGCGAACTATATATTTCTTTTGTTTTGGACTGATCTAGGATATACTGGTTTTGATTTATGTTAGGCTAAGATATCTTATTAGATATTCCTCTTTTGGAGTGCTTTAATCTTGCTTTTATGGATATTTTTGCTTCTTGTTAGAGTGCAAGTGGCGGATTCTTTCCAATCTTTATTCCTCTCCTACTTTTATTCAGATCGTATATTCTTGGTTGCTCTTTCCTCAGAACAATTATTGCTGCCTATTTTTATTCCCAATCACTTTGTTGAATTACATATTCCTCTCTTCAACCTACACCATTCTCAATACTTATGCTGTTCCTTTTACACCTTCTAGGAATTTTAGAATTGTATCATTTTATATCAGAGCTATACAAATGCTAAATTTTTAAGAATTCTTTTTTTTTTAATTCCAAAACTTTTCACACCTTCTAGAAATTTTGGAACAGTGACATTTTATATCAAAGTTATACAAACTCTAAATTTTTAGGAATTCTCTTTTTAAAAAAAAAAATTGGAAAGCTTAAGTTCACATAACCTAATTCATTCACCCAATCAAATAACCTTTTCTATCCTTAACCCTAACGCTAACCATAAACCGCTCACAACTCACCTTCGACCACTCTCAAAATCGCTCTCCAGCTTTAGGTCAAAACCCTGATTAGGGGAAAGAGATACTATGCTTCCAAAGAGAAATGGAGGATATATATATATAGCAAAATTATCCAACTACAATAAAGACTTGCCAAGTTTGAAAGAAAACAATCTTAAAGGGTCACACACAGCCATAATGGTGGCTAAGTCAGGTTGAAAATAGGAATTTAACCACTTCCACCAAGAATTTTTCAGTGATTAAGAACTAATGACCCAACGATTCACAATCAAATATTAGAGAAAAGACGGTAACTTTAAGGCAAAAATTGACTTGTTGAATTTTGATAGTTAAAGAATTTGGATGAGTTCGTTGATTTGCTTCAAAATATGGAATGAATTTTTTAATACGAAGATGTTCAATATGACATAAGAGTCAAGCTAACAACCATCAAACTCAAGGAGATTTATTATGATAGGAAAATTCGAAATGCCTTCGACAACAAGAATGCCATAGTAAAATAACTATTTGGTATAAAATGAAAAAAGAGATGCAATGTAAATACTTTTCTTATATTATCGTCAAGATATATTCTTTGAACTTCACAATTTGCATCAAGGAGATTTATTTGTGGAGAAGTACACAGTCGAATTTGAACAACTTATACTGAAATGTGAGTTGGTGGACTAGAAGAGCGCACTTGTAAATGAAAATATGTACGGCCTTATCATTGATGGAGGCAACTATGAGATTATGATGTCTACCTAAATGATAAAGAAGTTGAGTGTTACTACAGAAAAGGACACACGATCATATTTTCTATGTTAGAGAAAGAAATGAGATTACAGATGATAGAAGATATCTAGCGGAGTTCTCTATTAGCGATAAGTTCCAAGAGCATGTGATGTGACATAATACCAATAGATGCTTGTCTCAACCTATAGCTCTATTCTTGGCATTACGATCATTACACATGTCATGATGGTTACAAAAGTATATATTTCTTCATCAATGATGTGAGACGCATTGTACTATTACCTTGGAAAGAGTTTGAAATAATGAGCATTTACACTTTCTTAAAACATACATGCTACAGTCATAAAAGCTCGAGAGAAGCACCAATACGACTAGCATTGGTTGTCTTAGAGGTAGTAAGTTCAAGAATCAGATACCTGAGATAATGCAACCATTGCTGAAGGAGTTTTAGGATGCCTTGGTCAACAATCTAGCTTCCAAGTTGGCACTAGTGAGAGAGATCCAACATGCCTTAATTTTCTTTTCAGGGCCCATCATCCAAATCAATCTTCCTATCAAATGTGACCAACTGAGTACGAATTGCAGGAGCGTGTTACATATTTGTTGGCTACAGGCTTGACCTGTTTGAGTACCATGTTATGTGCAATTTCAACTTTGATTATGCAAAAGAAGGATGGTTTTTGGAGTATGTGTATTTATAGTAGATATGTGAAAAAAAATCACTATCAAGTACCAATTCCCCATTTCAAAGCCAGATGATTTGTTGGATCAATTACATGAAGTTCACATCTTCAAGATCGATCGATTTGCATAATGGTTATCACCAGATCAATATGAGCCATCATATGAATTGAAGATCGCTTCAAGTCTTGGGGTGGATTGTATGAGTGGACAGTCAACCCCTTTCCCTTGTCCAATACTCCAAGCACTTTTTTGTGGCTAATGAACCGGTTTTATACCATTGTCGAAAAATTTATAGTTGTAATGATATTTTTGTGTGCTGTTGTATAATGGAGAATCACTTACAATGCTTATGGAAGATTTTTGAGATATTTTGGACAGCCTAGTTATATAGTCATTGAAAGAAGTATCACTTTTTGACCACACAAATTTGCTTCCTTGGATATACTGTATCAGCTTCTGGCATTGAGATTGATTTTTCTAGTTATTTGGATGTTTATGAAAGGATAAGTTAAAGATTAGTGACAAATCGAGATAACAAATTTTATTCCTGTTCGATATTGATTGATGAAGTCAGGATTGGTGCTACATTCATAAAAGCTCGAGAGAAGCACTGATACGACTAGCATTGGTTGTCTTAGAGGTAGTAAGTTCGAGAAACAGCTACCTGAGATAATGCAACCACAGTTGAAGGAGTTTTAGGATGTCTTGGTCAACAATCTTGCTTCCAAGTTGGCACTAGTGAGAGAGATCCAACAAGCCTTAATTTTCTTTCCAGGGCCCATCATCCAAATCAATCTTTCTATCGAATGTGACCAACTGAGTACGATTTGCAGGAGCATGTTACATATTTGTTGGCTACAGGCTTGACCTGTTTGAGTACCATTTTATGTGCAATTTCAACTTTGATTATGCTAAAGAAGGATGATTTTTGGAGTATGTGTATTTATAGTAGAGATGTGAGTAGATATGTGAAAAAAAATCACTATCAAGTACCAATTCCCCATTTCAAAGCCAGATGATTTGTTGGATCAATTACATGAAGTTCACATCTTCAAGATCGATCGATTTGCATAATGGTTATCACCAGATCAATATGAGCCATCATATGAATTGAAGATCGCTTCAAGTCTTGGGGTGGATTGTATGAGTGGACAGTCAACCCCTTTCCCTTGTCCAATACTCCAAGCACTTTTTTGTGGCTAATGAACCGGTTTTATACCATTGTCGAAAAATTTATAGTTGTAATGATATTTTTGTGTGCTGTTGTATAATGGAGAATCACTTACAATGCTTATGGAAGATTTTTGAGATATTTTGGACAGCCTAGTTATATAGTCATTGAAAGAAGTATCACTTTTTGACCACACAAATTTGCTTCCTTGGATATACTGTATCAGCTTCTGGCATTGAGATTGATTTTTCTAGTTATTTGGATGTTTATGAAAGGATAAGTTAAAGATTAGTGACAAATCGAGATAACAAATTTTATTCCTGTTCGATATTGATTGATGAAGTCAGGATTGGTGCTACATTCATAAAAGCTCGAGAGAAGCACTGATACGACTAGCATTGGTTGTCTTAGAGGTAGTAAGTTCGAGAAACAGCTACCTGAGATAATGCAACCACAGTTGAAGGAGTTTTAGGATGTCTTGGTCAACAATCTTGCTTCCAAGTTGGCACTAGTGAGAGAGATCCAACAAGCCTTAATTTTCTTTCCAGGGCCCATCATCCAAATCAATCTTTCTATCGAATGTGACCAACTGAGTACGATTTGCAGGAGCATGTTACATATTTGTTGGCTACAGGCTTGACCTGTTTGAGTACCATTTTATGTGCAATTTCAACTTTGATTATGCTAAAGAAGGATGATTTTTGGAGTATGTGTATTTATAGTAGAGATGTGAAAAAAAAATCACTATCAAGTACCAATTCCCCATTTCAAAGCCAGATAATTTGTTGGATCAATTACATGGAGTTCACATCTTCAAGATCGATCGATTTGCATAATGGTTATCACCAGATCAAGATGAGCCATCATATGAATAGAAGATCGCTTTCAAGTCTTGGGGTGGATTGTACGCGTGGACAGTCAGCCCCTTTCCATTGTCCAATACTCCAAGCACTTTTTTTGTGGCTAATGAACCAGTTTTATACCATCGTCGAAAAATTTATAGTTGTAATGATATTTTGGTGTACTGCCGTATAATGGAGAATCACTTATAATGCTTATGGAAGATTTTTGAGATATTTTGGACAGCCTAGTTATATAGTCATTGAAAGAAGTATCACTTTCTGACTACACAAATTTGCTTCCTTGGATATACTGTATCAGTTTCTGGCATTGAGATGGATTTTCCTAGTTATTTGGATGTTTATGAAAGTATAAGTTAAAGATTAGTGACAAATCGAGATAGCAAATTTTATTTCTGTTCGATATTGATTGATGAAGTTAGGATTGGTGTTAATGAGAAAAATATCTTATTGGATTGTTCCCGGTACCACCACCCCCCTAATAGAGGGTAGATTAGATGAAAGTGTCTCAGTACTTTTATCTAATAATAAGATATCATGGAGAATTAAGATTTAATTGTTAAATAGTAAGAATGTCATTGTCATAGGTGAAGATCTTCATATGGATAAATTTTTACATAAGTGTAGATCTCCCTATGGAAGTCTGGAAAAATTAAAATTGATAAATTAAGGGATGATTGTATTAGATGATTAGTTGAAGAAATATTTATTGAAGAGAAGATACTGAAAATGGATTTGATATTTTCAACATCTACAACTAAGAGTACAAAATGCATCCTTAAACAAGTAGATCAAATAATTAGGAAGGAAAAGAGTGGGACATAATATAACATTCATAGAAGTTTTTCAAAAAGATTATTCATGAATAGACAAAGATATTAGGCAATAGTTAGCAGGAACAATTGGATTATGTGGATGTATAAAGCTGGTTCTAAGTACTTTGTTCGGGTAAGGCTATTGATGATGATGATGAGTAGTCATTCAAAAATCAATATGATTGGAAGAAACTTAATGTCTAATGGTGAGTTCTAATTGGAATAACAAATGAAAGCTAGCTACCTTGAGATTGGATCAAACATCCCCATAGCCAAGCCCTAGCATAGCTCAATATCATGCTAAAATGTTGAATGACATGAGCTCTTACTCAATCTTATCTTGTTTGTGCTAAATTTTGATGTTGATGTTCTGCAAACTTTTATGCAAACAAACAAAAGCAAAATATAGAAGTAAGGTTATTAACAATCCGATTTCAAATCAAGTTGGGATTGGCTCAAAATCGGCATAAAAAAATTCGATCCAAAATTTTGATTTGTAGCTCAGCTCATTTATTTCGATCCGATCTCAATTCGAGCCAAAATTCAAATCAATTTTCGAGCGATTAATGAGCTTTGAGCTAAATTTGCTAAATTCACAGCCTTAACATCACTAGGGTTAGTGATCATATTTCAAGCTTCACTGGGGCCAGCTTGAAAAAAATTCGTTCCAAAATTTTGACATGTAGCTTTGCTCTTTTATTTCAATCTGATCTTGATCCGGGCCCAATATTCAAATCAATTTTGGAGCGATAAATGATTTTCTAACAAAATTCACAGCCCTATATAGAAGAAGTGGGAACCCGTAGAAATTTAGTAAGGTATTTAATGTAAGACTTAGTCTATAAAACAGTAGAGGATGGCCTAATCCATCGGTTCGTGAATTAATGTGCTGGTTTTGCCTGCAAAGACCTTGGTTTTGGGCCTTTCCAAGGTAATTATGAACCTGGATCTTACTGGATAGTATCCCTCCCAGAATTTTTTTATTTTTTGGCATTACTATTAGTTTTAGAGGTATTAGACATTGGAGGTCTTTTTTTTTTCTTTTCAGAACTAAATATTGACATAGATGTTCATGCATATAACCAAGTTATTCCATGTAAAGAATGTTTAATTTACATATTCACCCACCTTCATTCATTCCAAAGCTCTTAAGTTTCTATGCTTGCCTGTATCAAAACACTCAATGGACATAAACTCTGTTCAATATGTGAATTAATCATTACTGAAACTCATCATTCAGGGCTCTGCAATCCTGAACAGATGATGTTGGAACTCCATCGAAAGGAAACTTGTTCAGCTGGTCCAACCTCAGCTTCTGATTGATGATTTGAACCTCCATGATCTCGATCCGGTTTAAGGGGCACTTGGAAGGCAAGCATGATATGTTTATTCTGTGTATTTATTCTTTGTAAAACTCTCTTTTTTTTCTTAATTAACTCGACTCAATATAAATGAAATGCCCCAAATTGGCAGGATAAAGTTGGTTTTACTAGCAAGGTTTTAAAACTCGAACCGTATCGGATCGGTTCAAACGGTTTGTCCATGAACCAAGCTTACGACTAATCCAATTAACATTTAAAGCCATTTTTACAGTAACAAAAACCAGATTGAACGGCCAGTCCCATCGATATAACAGTAAATTTATAAGTTATATTAAATTAAATTTATAAATATAGATTTAAAATCATTTTAATGTGAGCTTGATATTTATACTATACCTTAGCATGGCTATTGCTCATGGGATCACAAAATGAAGAATTTGGTTGTGCTAGTTGTGGTTTTAGATGTTAAATGGGCTATGAGATTATATGTATGAGTATATATATATATATATATATATATATATATATATATAGTAACAATATTTTTATTTTTTTATTAGAAATTATATTTTATTAGAAATTATATCCTTATTATAAATTATAAACTTTATTTTATATATTTGTCAAGATATCATTTATAATAAGAAATACAAAATGTATATGTTAGGTATAGTTAAAAAATGTATGATATATTGATATATAAATTTTTATTTCAATATTATATTCTTAAACTATATATTAATAATTATAAAATATATTTATGCATAGATATTATAACTTTTTAAAATTTTTAAATATATTTAATATAGATTTATAGTATACATAAAATATATTTTAATGAGTTTTGCATCAAATTTTAAATTTCTTAAGATTGATAATATTAAATGCATGTAATATTTTTTTTAATCTTTGTCATATATTTATATTATCATATTATTTAAGTCATATCAAAATAACTTAAATGAACAAATATTAAACCTTATGTGCTAGATATGTAAATACATAAGAATTGTGTGCTACTTACTTAAATATCCATTCTCTTGTCTCTAGCTATAGTTTAGGAACATGACCACAGGATCAAACAATGATGGCTCATGTTTCCTTTTTTCTTTCATGGCTACAATTTTTACTGTTTCACTTGTGAACTGGGACAGCGTTTTGAGGACTTGGGACAATATGTCAACTAGCACTGCCTTGCTGCAGGGCTGGCTGTAAAAGTTCTGAGTTGCCTTGGATTTGAACATGTGCAGACTGACAATGTTTTGGAGAATGAAAGTTTTTTTTTTTTTTTTTTTTTTGTTGCAAAATTGTAGCTGATGAGTTTGAAAAAATATTAAATTTATTTCGAGATTTATGTTATACACACGCAGGGTAATATGGACGACTGATAGCCTGGTTGATTCGTTGTATGAACGACCTGCAGTCTGGAGAACCAACAGTTTGGACTACCAACAGCCTTGATGAGTGGTAGCATGGTCGACCTGCAGCGTATATGACCCACGGTTTGGATGACTCACAACTTGGACGACTTAATACAATTGATGGTCAGGGGCCGCATATGTAAAATATCAAAAATAACATGTACAATCCTCATTAAAGCAAGGTTAGAAATATAATATCTTCATGTTGTATTCTATTTCCAATAAATAGGGGACCATTTCATGTAAGGAAGACTTTTGGTCTTCTCTCTTCGTCCTCATGTATTCATAAAGATTTAATTAAATTCATTGTCATAAGACACTTTTTTTTTTCTTTTTTTTCTAGATTCTAATCTCAACAATTGTGATTTGAAAACAATTGTGCAGTGGACAAATAATCATTTTGCTCTTGTATAGTATCATAGTTTGAAACATAACTGTCATAGTCATATATTTGATACTTTATAAGCAAAAATTCATTTCATGACAGTACAAAAATCCAGATAAACACCTCACTTAATAGTGAATATCAAGATTATTAAAAAAAACAATTAAAATTACATTTACTAATATTTACATATATACCAGCGAAAGCCTTTCATTTCACATAAAAACATCATTTCAACATAAAAAAACTCGGCGAATGCATGTTAGGGCGCACGAAGATCACAATGCTCCAAATCACTAACAAGGAGGGCAGCGGTAAACAAATAAGTAAGAAATGTGGGCTGCGGGGACGAACCCGTGGCCTGCATTTTAGGCGAAATGCGGCTCGCTGCGCCCTGAACGCCTCCCCAAACAGCGCCCCGTTGCCGCCCGAATGCCGCCCCAAACGGGACCTAAAGCGATTACAAGCATTTAATTGCATGATTTTGATGTATTTCAGCTATAATGTTGCCCAAATATCAGACCGTTCAGTTACATTAATTAATTTCTATTAAGCTTTTGTGCTTTGAATTCCATATTTATGCTAATTTTTCCGTTCGATAAAATAAAAATTTCAGAATCATATTATAATATTTTATATGAACATTTATTTTTTGCTATATATAGCTAAAAAAAGATTAAGCTCTAATCATTTATTATGTGGAAATTACATTAAGTAATCTTTTTTTTAATTTAATTGAGTTTGATTAATTAAAAAAAAAATATTATTATCATATATTTCATTTCTTAGATTAAAATACATGTTTGCTAGAGGTATAACTTTAAGAAAAAGGCTGAATTTTTTATGAAATGAATTATATCTGTTTTTAACTCTTAGTTTATTTATAATAATAATTATTATCATTATTATTATAATAAAATATTAATAGTTTATTTGAGTGAAATATTAAGTTTGTAAAAATTAATTTAGTTAAAAAAGATTTTTAGAAATCACTCTCAAAATTTAAAAATCAAATTTATTTTATTTACAGGAACCCTAAACCTAAATTGTAATATGAACGATTCGAACCAGCAATGACGTTGTGAGTTATGGATAAATGTAAAGCTTTTCTTGTACTAAATTTTGTTGAATTCAAAAATGTCCGAGAAATAGGGCAAGAGAGAGAGAGAGAGTACAGTGAGTGTTTAGCCTTTATTTATTAGATTGACCTCCTATTCATAGGAATATGTCTCAGTATTATAAAAATACATATTAACCCCCTCCTCATTGATCTTTCCGAGAGACTTTTTTGACAATTTACAGATATATTCACATAAGATAAAGCTAGAAGACTGATTTAATCTACAAGAAGTTCATTGACTGTTTTACTAAGCCTTGACTCTGTCGACATCTAATTCGAAATGATGCTTCTTGATAATCTCCACCTTATGAGAGATCCCTTGCCATTAGGCCAATCGCCGCATTGTGAGAGATCCCACAAGACGCTCTATTCACCAGCGTCCAACTCTGATGGCCGTCTACAAGTTACGTCTGATCAACCATATTTTTTTTACCCGAATCGTTCATCTGTATATAGATTCGTGTCGACACATTCCTTGTATATAAATTTCAATTTTGACAAAACAAATTGCAATATAAATGAATATCTGACTTCTTCGTCTTTCAACGAAATTCTTTTGGAAGACATGTTTCGTGATTGAAAATGACGTTCTTACGAAAAACTTCAGGAGATGCTCGAGAGATGCTGCTTCACCAAATAAAAATTTTTATAAGTCCACAATGAAAATTTAATCATTGATTTTAAAATTTTTATGGACGACAGAAATTATCTGGATATAAATGCCATGAAAGCACCATTGCGGGCAGGCTGGCCTCTCCTCCTCTTCCTCTCTTCCGTCCGTCGATCATTTTGCTATTTTTTTTCCTCGCGAACCTTTTTCTTTGGTGCAGCCTCCTCCATTTTCTTCTTCGTGTGTGTGATCGATGCGCTCTCATCCATGGCTTTGATCGAGTTCGTCAACAGTGTGCTTTGTTTCTATTTGGCGTTCTGGAGCTCTGGTTTCGTTTTGTAGTCGAAGTTCTTAAAGTGGTAATTCCTTTTCGCCCACTCTGAACATTTGTTTTATGTGCTTTCTAGGTTTTAGGTTTTATGCGGTCTTCAACGTTGTGTTGAGTACTTGTTTCTTGTTTAATGTAGTTTTTACCCGAAAAACGAATTCAGTGTTTGGATAATACTTGCTTGTAGTTGTTCTTCATGGCTAGAATTTGTGTTTTTCTTTATGTTATTTGGTTACAACTCTTTTACTTCTCTATTTTTCTTGGAGGATGATAAATTTGATGAAGGACGGGGAGGCCTGTTGAAAAGAGGCTTTTTGCCCCAAGAGAAGATGCTAATTTGAACCTAAGAGGATGGATGAACTCCGTTCTGATGACGTCATTAACGAGTTGGAGGTTTTGCGGGTGGGATTTTTCGAAAATTGTAACTATTCTACTTTCATGGAGATTTTTCAGAAAACCTTGGCAATGATGTTGTTCTATTTTGCGCTTGAAGCTGTTATTGCCAAAATTTGTCTAGCTTAGCAGGAATTAGTTTATTTTGTACTTTCGATTCTTAATATTTGCTATTCTCTCCATGAATATAGCTTCCGGTTTAGTCCATCCAGTTCACCGGAAGATTATGCATCATTATCAGGTTTTGAATATAGCAACAGGAATATCTCTGAGCCATCAAATGGCTCGACATTTCTATTGATAACCTTTGTTTTACTAATCAATTTATCACTTTCGGTGCAGGGTGTTCTATTACTAAACAACATGAATCTATGTCAATTGTGGAGCCAAATTTTTTTATTATTGAAAATAATGTAACAATTTAACAACATGAAAGTCTAGAATGATGGCTATCACAAAGTTTTAAGTAGAGGTTACCATAAAATTTTGTAATAGAGGCTATGTAAGTTTCTAATGGTTGTTGATCATTAATTTGGAAGGTAAATCCCTCACTATATAAACTCATATATTCTTCACTTATTATAACAATGAAAATAATAAACAAATAAAGGGAAATAGAGAAAAGAAGAAGGAAGGAAAGAAAAGAAGATCTTGTAGCAGGGAAGGCAGAATATCATTAATGCTTATCTCTATGTTCAGCCCTCATGTTCACAAGAGATTGCTGGTGGGAAAAATTCTGGCATCTTTTTATGGGAGGGAAGGGAGGGAAGCTCATAATAGGTGGTTTGGTGGCAGTACAGTTTATGATTGTTAGTAATGTAGGTTGTTCATGATTTACCGACAAAGTTGTTTTGTTTAGTCTATCTGTGTGGTAGTGTAAATAGAGGGAAGGTGGGATTAGGTGAAGCACGTGGAGCTAGAGGAGCTGTTGAATTTTGAAGAAGGTGAAGTGGAAAATGAGGAATGGCGTTTGTGAACTAGGTAGCACAAGCACTAAGTTATTACTGTTGAATTAAGTTTTACGAAGGTGAACAGAAGTCAGGGAATTTGGATACATTTTCATTTTGAACAAATTTGAAATTTTTTAATTAGTGATTATGAATAAAATAAATTGTTACATTTATTTCAGGAGGAAAGTTGCTTCTTCTATTATTCACAAATAGGGTACTTCTATTATTCACATATTGCTTCTTCTATTTTATGTCTTTCCTATTGAATAAAAAATAGGAAAGACATAAAATAAAAGGGGAATAAGCCATCAAAGGTTTCCTAAGATATCCCATTCAATCAGTCCAAGATTTGGAGGTGGCGGCTGACCTAGATGAGATGGGTAAATATGAAAAGGACCAATTCTTCTCAGATTACCACAAAAATCATTGCCTTTGGCAGGGAAAAATGTTTTTTTTTTTATTACAACCATAAAAAAATTGTGATTATTGTTGAGATGCCTTCCATTTTCTCTGTTTTTTTTTTTGCTCATCGTATGCTAAACCTTACGTTTTTATTTTGCATATTATGAACTTACCATGCTATTCTGTAAGCAACAAAGAGCAATTGTGTCAAATGTAGGGGCGAAAACATTCATCAGCATATGCTATAACTATGAACATTATGAAACAAGACAATGATGCTTCATTGAGAGAATTCATGAAGATGTCACTTGAAGGAATTTCCTGGGCTGAAAATATATGCCAAAGAGTTGAAGATATCTGCACAGAGAATAATATGGTTCAGGTTTGAACCATCTATCATTTGATGCTTTCTTTGTCGTCCTTCCTTTTCCTTGAGTACTACAATACATGTTATTATGAAATATATTATGGTTTAATCCTGAATGCTGTTAAATAAATATTTATCTCCTTGAAATAGTAAACTTTTAACAGATAACTTATTGAATTTAACAGAACCCTGAAAAATATGTCAATGCGGTAGGTGAACACTTCAAAAAGGTTATTCATACTGTTGTAGATAACTTGTGCGACCATGCTGATGATGTTATAGAACTGTTTTCTGAATTAACTTCGGGGCATGCTTCCTTGGTTAAGAAATCTGGAAAAATGGGTGAAGCAGGTGATTTTTTAAATGAAAAGCCCTTTGCTTATATTTGCGAAAAAGAAGCTGCATTCATGGAAACTTCATCTTTGGAACATGATTCGGTGCCTAAAGTAGTGGGAAATTTAGGGCCAGGATCTAAAAAGAGTATCTCTGACGGGAGTGTTTTTACTAGTGGTAAGCTGGATAAAGATTTTTCTTCCACAGTGGATTCACTTTTAGAGCATGGAGATGGTACAGTGATACATGAAACATCAAGGATAGAGATTGATGAGAGCGATTCCCTTGAAACATGCGCTGCTGTTGGGTTTGAACAAGAAGCAACGTCTGTTGAAGATCTTAGTCAAGTTAAATTACCAAGTGAGCCACAGTTTCTGAATAAAAAGGAGGATTCTGATGTCATGCTTTCAGAAACTGATATATTTGCAGCTGAAGGATTGAATTGCTCAACAGGGAATTTCTGCAATTTGATTCCATGCGATGTTAATTTGACATCATCTCCATCTCTTACAGAAGCCAATTCATCCATTTCCTGTAAAATAAATGCTACTAGCGAGCCATCTCCATCCTATTCTCTTTGTAGTTTGGATTTAGAACCTCAGGAAGCATCATGCCTATCGGAATGTAATGGAAGCAAACTTACATCGGGGAATGGACATAGAGGGAGAGAAATCTCTTCGACACACGGTATAATGGGTTACTTTTTGTCTTGATCTGTACTTTTATGATATCTCTTTACCTATATTTCTTGTTGTTTTCTAATATATCATTTGTCTGGCTATTATGGGATTCATATTTTGTAGTTGTTTATTTGTTATCTGCTATTTCAATCTGCTTATGATTATATTTTTGCCTGTTTTGAAAAGCTAGGAGGGATGTTTTCAAAGGTGAAATTCTAACCGACTTATTAGAAACCATGTATCTAGTAATAGGGATGCCATCTCATGCCATAATCACCTATCCTTGAATTTCCCTTTCTCTAATAGGCTGATTCAATTTATAGGTGATTGTTTTGTCACCAATCACTTCATTTTTATACTTTCTGCAGGATTTTTTTTTTTGTTCAAGTTTGTGATTCTAATCTTTTTATTTCCTAAGAATTCTTTTTTAATCATATTATAATGAAAGATGTTGATTTTCTTACTTGTGGTTGAAAATTATGATTGGCACAATGTAAAAGCATGCGCACTACTTTCTATTGTTCCAGTACATGAGACCAGACTTTAAATTAAATTGTTCAATCCCTTACCTCATAGAAAGTACTCGGTTTGCTAGACTAGCTACTTAGTAACTTATCATCACGTGGTTATAAAAATGAGGCTTATGTGTAATCGGTCTTATTAAATTTTCAGTTAAGCTGTTTTGATGATATAGATTCATAAATATTTATGCTATTCTCTTGTAATGCATGGCTAATAATGTCCACATTTGTAGCTATAATGCTTGATTTCGTGCATGTTCTTGAGTCGACACACTTGCATGATAAGTTTTCCCACTTCATATGGAGTGTGAGTTGGAATGCAAGGATTTAGTAGATTTCATATATCATGATATAATAACAGCAACAACAACAATAACAAACCTTTATCCCACTAAGTGGGGTCCGATATATGAATCATTTTTTCCGTTGCATCCTATTGAGTGTCATATCATCATTTAATTCTAATAGATTAAGATCATTTTTTATGCAATGTGCCCAAGTCTTTTTCGATCTACCTTTGTCTTTCTTAACATAAGTCGAATCTTAGACATCTACTCTCCTAACAGGATCATCAGATAATCGATGTTATAATGTGACCAAACCATCTAAAACAACTCTCTCTAATCTTATCGGCCACTGGAGCTACACCAATCCTATCACATATATATTCATTTCACATTTTGTCTCTTAAGTGTCAAGCCACTCATCCACCTAAGCATTCTCATCTCAGCAACACGTAACTTTCAGATATCAAGTTGTACATAAAATATGTGCTAGCACTGACCCAAAGAAGTTCTAACAGTTTAGAAGAAAAAAGTATGACGAAGGAGGATTAACTGACAGAAGATCGACTGAGTGAAGTTGTTAAAGCCGAAACCAACAAGTTCAAAGCCTACTAAGCCACGAAGATGGTTAAAAGACAACCCAATGATCTAAGTCCAAACCATTCGGTTAAAAACGAGACAATGAAGCATCCAAGCCAACCACTATGGAAAAGCTGATATGAGGGAAGATCCAAACCCTCAACATCTCTAGTCATTTCGGGGACGTCCAGAGGTCCCCTACAAGGCAATAAGGATCAACAACCTAACTACATTAGCCAATCGACTCATGCCGACTAGGCTCAGCCAACCGAGCTGACCCTACCGATCGAGCTGATCCAGTCAATCCGAAGCCAACAAAGATTAGCTAGCCGAGCCAGAGAATAGCCAAACTACTAGCTTACCCATGTAAAATAATAGAATTTATCTAGTACGGAAGCAGGGGCAAAAGTGTAACATCATCATGTTCTATCCTCTCTTCTATAAATAGAGAGTCCATTTCATGAATAAGAGACAACTAATTACTATTCATTACTATTCACTTTTCTCTTTCTCTCCCTCCCTCCTTATGCTCTATTCTTTAGGTGTGATTCACAGACAAATCATGATTCAACACATGGTCATAGCAGTTATAGGAGAAGTCTTAAAGGCCCATAATTTAAAAGTAGGAGGAACCCTATGTAAGTTTTATGTCATCAAGGGAATGAACAATCTTGCCTCGGAGTTGGTAATCTCAAGGCAAATAGGAATTGAGAAAGACTTGTTTCTCTATATTAAATTAGGTTTGGATATTGACAATGATTGAAACATAATCTACACAATTCAATATACTCATCATCAAGCACTCACTCAAATACAACGATCTTATTCACCAATGACGAAACTTGTCTGCCTTACAAAATATTTATTTTTGGGAATG
The DNA here is from genome assembly GCF_001263595.1 of Phalaenopsis equestris. NCBI lineage: Eukaryota > Viridiplantae > Streptophyta > Magnoliopsida > Asparagales > Orchidaceae > Phalaenopsis > Phalaenopsis equestris. Next base: position 313,019 of record NW_018164640.1, on the reverse strand, counting down.
TTGGGTGTAATAAAATAGATCAAATGGCATGGTGTGAGAATTCAAAATTTATTGTTGAATGTTTTAGTTCGACTCAACATAAATGTAAGTTCATGATTAAAATATCAGGTAAAATATAAAAGGAGTGTCTTGCAAATCTATATACTAAACCTAATTTGATTAATTTTGGATATTGAGAATTATGAATTCTATTAATTTTTATAAGGATCATAAATCCTTATTAATGAATATTGAAGAATTGATTTTAGATTGAATGGGAGGTGAGCGACCCTCAATCCCGTTGCTAATCTTCTGAGGTTAATAAAATAACTCCTTAATATATATCTAATGACTGTTGGACGTGTGTCTAAGAGGTCTAATTGTTAGTTTTTGTGTTGGGCCCCTAATCAGAAAATATTTTTATTTGCTTTAGCTTATTCATAGAAATAACTAGAATTGGTACTTACTATTGTTATGCTTCTTTTAAAATTCATTATATTACCCATATTTTTTTCATCTAATTTAACTACATGCTCTCATCCAAGTAAATGATTCTTAAATTTTTGTATCTTTAATGCAAGTGTAATAATAAAGGTAATGCAGATATTTTCCTAAGACTTAATGTTTTTGATGATAATATTTCTCACATCTTTTGTTATTAGTGTTGTGATTATTCAACTTAGGCCATGATAATATGTTTTATCATACTAATCAATTCATGTATTTGAGCTATTACCATGAGAAAGTCATTGGAAAACTCCGTATCTACTGATGCTACCTTTTTATGAAACAACCCTTTAAAATCCTAAAACCACACCTTGTTATACCTCTACTATTTGTAGCCCTAACAATCGCCTCTTCACCTTTACAAGTTTATATTCTCCACTTTTTACCACCTTGTTTCATCATGTCGACTATTGCTTAGCATCTGATTTCCATTGAGCCAACAATTCTTTATCTTCCAATTGCTTTCTACCATATTAAATTCCAATGTAGTAACCATTCATTACATTTGTCTTGTATTATATCTTTTCTTTAGTTAAATTTTCCCGTCTTTTGTTTATTATCTCTTTTCCCAAAATGCACAAAAGATTCTACCATGGTGTTTAAAATTGGATTGGGCCAGTTGGTCTGATTGATTCAACCGTGAGCTGATCTTCTAGTTCATTCTGCCAGGGGTTGAAAACCTCTTTCTTGCACAAGATCACGCCATTGAATTGGTGAACTCAATTTGTTTTAGTTGAATTGGTTGGCTTTAATACATTTCAATTTTTGTTTTTTTAATTTTGATTGGATGGCTATAAATAAAAGATTTACATTAAAACAGATAAAATAATTGAAATATTGTGCCACAAAATTTTGTTTTAAAATTATATTCAAAATATTCAAAAGGTAAGTGTCTTTAATTATTATATACTCAATTAATGAAAATATTATTATTGCATTTTTTAAATTATATTGAAATAATTTTAGTATTTCTTGCACAATCTTGTTTAACCTTGAACTTTTGAACATTGAACCTCTCTTTTTAGTTCAATTGTAGTTTCAGTTTTCACAATCTCGTTGTATTTGATCTTAATTTGAAGCATGCATGGTCAATGAAATATGTGCTTTTCTTCATCATTTGGCTTTAGGGCTTAGTCACACCCTCTATTATGGTTAACTCTACTTCTATCAATCAAAAATTGTTGTAAAATCGTATCCTAGTGGCTTTATTGACTAGTATAAAGCTTGCATATTGGCTAAAGGATATATACTCAGATTTATGTTATTGAGTATTTTAAGCTTTTTCACCATTTTCCCATTTATATTATGTTCGACTATTTCTATATGTAGTTAATCAAAGATGGCCTATACTATATGTGCTTGTACGGTAATCTTTATTTGGTTCTTGCTAAGGGTCTCTTTAAGGCAGTTGCAATTTATCCAGTTTTTCCAGATAAGCAACTTATTCTGATACTGATAATCTGCTCTGATAATCTGCTGATCAACAGCTTATCCTGATAAGCTGGCTAGCTGTTTGATTTGTGCGTTTCGAAAACAGCTGATTCTGGATAAAAGATCATTCTGCCCCTAATCTAGATAAACTGTTTAGAACCAAAAATATCATTTCTGTAAGATTCACACACAACACAATCAACAACATTATCATTTTAAAAAACTTGATTTTGCCATATGATTCACAACATGTATACGAACAAATATCGGTTGTATCCCAACATGAAAGGTAGCCCGGAGCAAAAAATCAATCGAAGGGTAACAACTACATAGATATTGCGCCCATGAAAAAAAAATAATAAGTGAAGAAATTAAATGCAGTAGCACAAAATGTCAAAATTTGCTGTGACAAGAGACTCAAATCAAGAAAAATTGTCCGTTCGATGGCAGATCAAAGAAAATCCGCCAAGTAAAGACGCAAAATAGATTCTAACCTGAATGAAGTTCACAATCACGGCCGCCGGAACCGCCATGGCTGCAAAAGAAGACGATGGTGGGGGTTTTGTATGGATTTGGGCGGGGGAGTCTCAGGATGCTCGTTGGGGTTCTCCGAAATGAAGAGAGGAGCAGGATCAGAGAGGGAGATAGAGGAGTGCTGCAATGTGCTGGATCGAAGAGTGAGATAGAGCTGCGTGAGTTCGACTGGAGAGAGGAGCAGGGTTTTGCTCCGCCGAATGCGGGAGAAGACGGCACCGAGGGCGTGTATTGTCTTTCACTCGAACGAAATGTGGATCACAGGTTCTTGCCCGCGATCCGCGTCTAATAGTAAAAATTGAACGACGTTTCCAAAAACGCCTATAAAACGTGATATTCAAACACCCAGTGGCGTTTTCAAAACGCCATCGCTGCGAATAAGCTCTCCCAAACGTACCCTAAAACAATTTATATGCAACAACCTCTCGAGTATGCTGCTTATGGCGGAGAATAAACTTTGCAAGCTTTTAAAAACTATATATGGATTGAAACAAATTCTTCATGCCGGTTCAATAAAATTTGTAAATTTTTTGTAGTACAATTGATCACTTTATCTTTATTTGTCATTCTTCCTATGCCACTGTGATTTTGGCTTTTTATTGACGACAACCTTGTCATTATAAGTGATATATCAAGCATCATTGAAATAAAATTGATCTTTAGAAGATATTTTCCTCAAAATATCTGTGTAATCAAAATGCTTCCTAGTATTGATTCTGCATATAGCTCAAAAGGTAATAATCTCTTTTTGGAAGGGATTACGTTATAGACATTCTTAAAGAAATGAGTATTTTTGTTTGAATCTACTATACTAGTATGAAAACTCTACTTTCATCTGAGGATGATGAAAGCTACGGGGATCATACTCGATAATGAGTTCTTTTTGGAAAACTTATCTAATTGTGACTTTGTCGAATATACTTTTGTTGGTAGTGTGTCAATTATTATGTAATCCAAAAATTATATAGTGGAAGTTATCTTGCGAATTTTGAAATATATCAAGAAATCCCTAAGAAAATGTTATGTCTATCAGAACATTTTAGAGGAACAAAGCCTTGTTTTAATGCTAACAATGCTTGCTCTTTTGAAGATTGAAAATCATTTTTGAGATGTGTTTTTGTTGGTTAAAATTTCTTATACTAGAAAAAAGTAGGATACAAATGGTTATAGCTAAGATTAAAAGCTAAAGTTGAATATCATGCCATATCTCATCCCATTGGTGAAATGATGTGGAACAAAATTCTTGTAGGAGAATTTGGTTTTCCTGTCATTCAACCTATGTTCTTTAACTATGATAACCAGCGACCTTCTACATTGCAAGCAATCCTAGATGAAATAACTTAATATATTGAAGTTGAAAAACTCTTCATTAAAGATGCTATCATGATCGATAAAATCATCACTAATGTATCACTATCAAGTGAAGAATAATTGGCTGATATCTTTACAATGCTTAGAAACTTTTTCTTTTTTTTTTCAATCTTTGCTAGAATTTTTTATATATACACTTCAATTTGAGAGGGAATATTATTATAGTAAAATAAAAATAAATGTGCTTGGAAAGCACTATATTATGAGATACAATTTTTTTATAATCTTGTCACTTCTCTAAGCACAATATTAGGGGAGAACAATTTTCTATCTTTCTAATTGAGGATATTCCTCGTTATTTTCTTCTTTTTGTACTTCTCTCATATGTATATATATAGGCAACAACTTCCTGTGAATAGTACAAACGAATTTTTTCTTCGTTTTGAATATCAATGATATCATAATTGTATTTTTGTTTAGTAATCCATATATCATACTTGCTGCAATACCACAATTATATCTTGTGCAATGAACGTTCTGTTATCTTTATATTTCTTTTGCGTAAGCTGACTGATGTGCTTTCAACTGCCAATTTTTCTAGAAAATTTAAACATATGTAGCAGGGAAGAGTTTTGCAATTCGTCTATTTTTAGTCTGAAGGATGAAGACTTGAACGAATTTGAGGATGTAAAACTCGAAGATGATTTTGAAGCTGTAAAAGCTGAGAATGACTGGGATGACATGTTAAAGGCTGAAATTGCCTTGATTTCATCTCTGGCAGCAAAAAAAGAGTCATCCAAGGTAGAATATTTATGATATTTATATTTTCATAAAATATTATACTTTTATTTATACACGATAGCCATTTTTATATAATGCTAGATGCATTATCAGTCGGATTGATTTAGATGTGATGGAGAACATGCATTAGACTTTTTAGCATCATCAACATAAATATAGGCGTTGCTTCTTGAAGGGGAGTGCATGTTATCTAATATGATTCCATACACTGTTTTATATAATCTTTTTTTAATATATTTTTTCCTTTTGTAAATTGTTCTTTTTATTCTTGAGCATTACATTGAGTAATCCATTGGCATTACAAATTTTCTTATCAGCTCTATTAATTATGTAATTTAACTCAATACTCTCATCAGTTCGAATATCAAGCACTTTATTGGAATACCTGTCTTGGATGTTCTTTAATTAATTTAGTAAGCTAAATTTTGAATCGCTCTAATTGAGTGCGTTTAGTTTCATTCCACCCAGATATGAATATCAGAAATAATATTTTAGATAAGATTCAAAATCAAAAGCTCTGATTTTATCAGGAGACACCGAGAAGTATGCTTTTTTGCCGCAAGTTTTATTTTAGCAAAATTTTCAGCATGGAAATGTACGAGATAGGATTATCACAGCGTTACATAGCCTTGATTGGTAAGTAGTTGAGTGTATTTAAGATACATGTAAATGAAGAGCTGCATGAGCGGTTCCTGGATTTGAAATTAAAGGAGAGGCATGTCCTTGGTATTAATATGATATTGTTTAATGAAAACCGCCCTTTTTTTAACATCTAAAAACAGTAGTGTATATTAGCATATTCAAATTGCTTATTTCGTTGGTCAGCTTATAATTTACTAACTTGTATTGATGTCCGTGTCACACCAATTTTTTGATGGAGTGGTCAAGTTGAGTGGGTTTTGAGTATACTATTGTTGAACTCTTTATATATAAGAAAGCAATGCTTTTTAGTTTCTCTTTTTTTTTATTAAAAATTAATTTCTTAGTTTTGCCTCACTTGGGGAATGAAATCCAAATTTTTTGTTCTTCTATATCAGAAAAAACTGAAGAAAATGCTTACTTCCAGATGGAGACCATCTAGGGGTAGTAAGCTGGTGACTTTCCAGACTGATCTGCATTCAAAGACATCCTTAGACTCTGATTGGGAACTATTGTAAAACAACTGATATAATGTTTACTAATAATTTGCACTGAAGCCTGGTAAGCTTTTCAAGTCTGTATTTGAATGTATGGAGTAGCAGGATGAACTTAATATATAAGCTTGCGCCTATTCATGGCCAAGGCTCAGAAGTTGTTCACTTCACTCTGGTAATCCGGTAACCTCTATGCCCTCCTATCCTGGTTTATCTTCTTTTACATGTAAAGAGGCATGAATTTAATGTTATAAAAAAAGAAGAATGTAATTTATTCTTGCTGATGTAAAACTTAAATCAGCATAAAATCAGCATATTTTAATGATTTGCATTGAACCATGAACCGGAGTTAACATTTTAGATCTTCAAAAAGCTACTGCTTTTGTTCATATTTCATAGAATTTGTTGTGACATTGTTCTCTGAAGTTCGTGATATTAATAGAAATGCTAATAATTTACCAAGCGTAGATTAGTATCTCTTGCAGACTTTAGAATGGAGAATCTGAATACATAAATTTGTGCAGTTAAAATGAGATGATAAGGCCAAATGCTTAACGGTAAAGATGCAATCACATTAAAATTAGAGGGGTAGAAAATATTTGCTGGAAATTTTCTGCCATTAGAATAATTCAACACAAAAATTTACATGCGAAAAATTCAGAATTTTTGAAAGCCATGTTAAATGAGTACTCTGCAAACCATTGCTAAATCTACCCTGTAGAATATGGGCATTTGGAATGAGTCCAATCTGGGCCTAATCATGAAATAACTCAGAAGTACTTGCTGCGGAGGAATGAGTCCATGTTAAATGAGTACTTGCTGCGGAGGTTATTCCTGAGTTATTTTCAGGTTATTTCTGAGTTATTTTCAATAATCATGAAATAACTCAGAAATAACCCACGGTCTTTATTTTTGGGTTATTTCTTGGTTTTTGGGGTTATTGAAAATAACCCAGAAATAATCTAAAAATAACTCAGGAATAACCTCTGCGGTACGTAGAGCGACGTTAGGAGTCCGGACAGAAAATACACTTCTAATCTGGGTGCCTATCAGAGAGCCTGAAGAGATTCTTTATAGCGCTATATCAATTCTTGATGACGGTTTATTAATGTACTCTTGACAGGAGATCAAATTGGCTACATCCATATCGTACCCCTGTTCCTGTGTGCATATCATTTTAACAGACGGAGAAAATATAAGGGACAAACCAATACTTATTGATTTTTAGAAATATTTTGCGAGCACTAAATAATTTTTCATTGCAAGTTTCAGTTCTCAATAGAGATGGGCTAATACTCCATTATCGGCAAGTACTAAAGATGAATCTCACAACCATATGTGATAGATAATAGAAGATAGCCATGCATAATATGTCTTTGGTCATCCCTTTCCACCATTGATAGCCATCAGTCACCACCTACTACCAAGGAGTTCACATTATCATTTTAGATGGTTCGGGTAAAGAGAAGTATTTGCATGCCTCTCAAATTTCAAAAATGAAATTTCTATTGTAAATTTTATATGGACTTAGATGATTTTGAGTGATCTAATGTTCAACAAGGATGGTAAGGGATGACCCACAGAGGGTTGAAGTTATCGCTCGATCTTCAAATCAAGAATTGCTCTCAAATTCCACTCCTCCTCCTCTAGTTATTGTCGGAGTGAAATTCTTTGTAAATACTGCATGATTTAGAACAATTCTATCGAATGACTCATAATGACTCATTTAATCAGATGATATTTTGCAGACATTTAAGTGCCTTAATGATGTCAAAATTGAGTGTTCTAAGGATCGTCAAATTCCTCTCATCAAGACGCTCAATTTAATTATAAACTTGTCAAATTTGTATTCTATTCGACCCTCTGACTAATCAACCAAAGCATCTAAAAATAGTTCAACAACTTGGTCCGGCATTGATTTGACTCAGATTTAATTAATTTTTATGCCACTGTGTTTGTTTCATTGAACCAGTCAGTTTGACTATTAAGTCTGTTGAGCTAGAAGTTCAAGATTTTTAATTTGAGTTTCACCAAATACCACGAGATTTGTGCTAAATAGGAAAATTTGTTGATGAAGTATCAATTGCTTAAAATAAATCATTAGAATTATTGGATGGATGATCCTTTATATGCAATTCATGCCATTCATTAACAGCATAAAAATTCATTTCAGTAACTGTACCATTACTAAAAATTATTTATTTTCTCAATAATAGCAAATAATTATTTTCAAAATATTGTCAATTGTCTCCACCAATCCTCTACTCTGTCTACCAACTCCATGGGTTTGATCGGTTGTAAACATGGGCAGTGCTTTCATTTTGCAAGAGTTTTTAGAAATATAGACTTAACAGCTAGATAATTTTAAATGTAATGTAAAATTATAATCCATTTAAGATTTATTTCATGGTTCATTTTAGTGTATTTGAAATTTTTTGAGCTCCGGTGAATTTCAATGTAAAATGTTGCCGGTTATCATTGTCTGTCAGTGACCTGTGGTTGGCGTTCATCATGACCACCCATAGATGCGGCCTGCTTGCCCTCCGGTTGCCCGCCGGCCACCATCCACCTTTTACCACTGCCATCTTGCTCCTAACAAAGGAGTAGTTTGCATTGGGGTGTTTGATTAGTAGTCGTCATTTGACATTATATCCTTGATGAGATTAGAGTTTTCATTTTTTTAAAAATAATTTTATGTATTTCTCAGTGTTTCTCTGAGCTTTTCTTCACTTACAAAATTCAGTTCTCTCCAACAACCTCAAAATCAGATCTTACATATTGTTACCATCTCCCAAGCTTCTTAATATATAGGACAAGTAACTCCTTTACCTCTTCAAAATTTTCAAACTTGAGGGAAGCTTTTGCATTGATAATTGATTTCCTTTCCCTTCACTTAGAGCCATATAAATTTGTATCTAGCTCCAACACACACCCAAATCAATCTAAAGTATTCTCAACTAAGCACTACCTTTTGGACACCATAACAATATCACTCTTCTCCTTTACACCACTTTAGCACCACCACTCAGAAAGAACTTCCATATCTTCTACTCATTATTTTATCCCATCAAGAGGGCTAGAATGATGCTCCTATTAGATGACTGCCGATCACTTAATATAGGATAGAATTTTTAAATCCATAACAAGTATATATTGCCCTAAAATTTAATGCTAATATAGATTTAACTATGTATCGATGATAAGATTTAAAACATTCTAAAGAATAATGATAAAAAAAAAGTAGTTATGGTAAAAGTCATGCTAATGTCACAAGCGACATAGAGCTTCATCCTATGTGACTTCCAACCATTTTCATCTCAATATTTGGGAAATGTTTTTGTAGAATATCATTTATCTTGATGCTTGTACTTAAATTCTTTTTGGAAGGCATGTGCACTGGCTTAATTAAAGGCATGAGCCCACAAAGCACTAGGGACAATGTGCTCCATCATTCTACATGATGCACACCTTTTATGTGGTCCTCATATATAGGTTCAAAAGCTTTTTATTTTTGTTTTCAAAGAATTTAACAATTGAATGCTTTTGCCAAATTTTGCAACTTCCACCCCAAATGAGAACCTAACATTTGACAAAGAAATTATGCTTGGTGAGAGAGTAGATTGGTGAAAATATAGTTGACATAGTGGAGTTACAACAACAACAACTACAACAGCAAAGCCTTGATCCCACTACGTGGGGCTTAGGATAAGTTAAATATTTATCAAATTCGAATAATTTTTTGAGTTGGCTCTACTAATGAGAAGTTGATTTTGAGTAGGCTCAAAATTTATTATGTAAAGAAGGCTTAAATAAAAATTAAGTATATAAAATATATAAAAATATTAAAAAGGGCCTTTTTTTCTCATGGAATTGGCAAGTAGCCTGTCACTTGAGTTGTCCATTTAATGGGCCAATTGGCGATGGGTGGGCCGCTTGGTAAGCTAACCCAAACCTTTTCTTAATATTAAAAATTTCGTTAAGTCTACTTAATTATTTTCAATAGATTTGCTTACGCAAATTTTCAGCTTAAATATTTTTTACTTGATAAAACTCATTTTTAATTGTTAAAATTTTAATTTTTTTAGAGAAAAATTGTATTCTTTTGTTTTTTAATAAATATTTTTTCTTATCTATCTTTTTTTTAACTTAGAAAAATTTAAAAAGATTCTCTTGACATCTATATTTTTAAAACTTTTGATATTTGATTTTTTAGAATGAGTTATAATATAGTAAAGAGAACGTTATAATAATTAGTTGATTTCGGGTTTGTTTGTGACAGTTGTAGTTTATTAATAAATTGTTGCGGATAAGCTAGCTGTCTGTTTGTTTTTCGTAGTTTAAAATAGCTGTGTTGCAACTGTTTCAGAATAAATGACCATTCTGACCATGCATTGTAATGTTGTTTACAAAAAAAACTGTTTATACTAGCTCATCCCATATTTGAAAGCAAATATCCAGTTCAAGCATTACAAAATAGAAATAGATATCTCACTTAATAATGAGTAACACGACTATCAAAATTAAAAAAAAAAATTATTAAAATAACAATCAATAATAAAAATGATATTATTATTTTTAAAATATAGTATTTGTAGGTCACAAGATAAGCCCTCCTCCCGAAAAACTCTCCATGCCCGATCACTCTCAACAGTGAAATCCTCCAACCCATCTGCCCACTTAAAGAAGTCATAGTTTTATGTTTTTCTCCTTGGACATTTGTAAAACTATCTTTCATAACTACGTGGCTGCCGTGAAGTAAAAATGGAAAATTATAGTCTACAACAATAGTGCAATCCTCGAGCTCATCTTTTCTAAAGATTTAGAACAACAAAAAACAAATCCTTAGGTGCAATATTAGTGAAAGAAAGTATTATGTTTTATTAAACTTTGAGGTCTCATATAACATAACATAAACTAAAGAATCTGTCACTGCAAAAAAAAATAGTAAAACTTAGTAAACAAAAGATTCTTGGTTGCCTTCAAACCACATAATATCGAGCTCGCATGTGTCACATATGCATAAAAAAAAAAAAAAAAAACCATCTAGAAGAACCTAAAAAACCATAACACTTAAAAAAAGAGAGAAACTTAACTGTTTTCATTAGAATTTCACATGTTAAATCATATAATGTTGTCATACATGTCATCCAGAAGAACTCATTAGGTTAAACGTATCATCATAGATCTCCAATACCACAAAAAGCAAAAAAAGAAAGAAAAATGCAAAAGGAAATAAGACATACAACTTGCATAAAAAAATGACTGTAGTAAAAAATCAAATGCATAATGAACAAAATTATACACAAATTGTATAACATATTCATACAATAAAGAGTGAATGTCTTCAACAACCATTTAACATAATAAAAAACAACATTCTCTCTTATCACCTCTAACTATTGGATATGTAATTTGTTCCCTTAACTCTATCATATCGCAGGAACCTTCCTCATCCTGAGTGAAGTCTTGAGAACATCTTTTTCAGTCTGTGACAGGCTGCCCAAGCTGATACTCATATGCTTCAACAGGGACATTTGCATGATCCTCGTTCACCCTACGAAAGTTGATGTCATTGCAGGAATGATGATGCTGAATATAATTATGGAGAGTCATCGTGACAATCACAATCTGCTCCTGTTTGGGAATTGACTAAGTTGACATATCATGAAATATAACTAATTTCTTCTTCCAAACATCAAAAGTCCTCTCAATGATATCGCGCGAGGAGTAGTGCCTTTTGCATTCAAACCTACTGAGAAGTATCTACAAATTGTCTCGGAAGAGTGCTGAAATCATTCCATTAGGGCTATCAAAATGGCTCGTTGTTTGCGAACAGCTCTCGTTCAGCTCGTTCACTAAGTTAATGAGTCGAACACAAGCAAAGAATTATTCATTCGTGTTCGGCTCGTTTTGGCTCAAAATACAACTTATCAATTATATATATATATATATATATATATATATATATATATATATATATATTGATGATTAGTATTGTTAAAAAATTAATTAACTACAAGGATACAAAGATTTATAATCAATTAAAAACATCAATTAAGAAAATATAATAAAAAATATTTAATTAAATTCAAATGATGTTTTAATATAAACAATATTTTTTAAATTTTGCCCCGACCCTTAATATCTTATGACTATGTGATCAGGGTTGTCAAAACAACTATTTGTTTGTGAACAACTCGTGTTCGGCTCGCTAAGCAAATGAGCCGAACACAAACACACTTTTTGAGCTTGAAATATAGATGAGCAGAACACGAGCTGAGCCTGGGCTCGCTCGTGTTCGGCTTGTTTACACCCCAACATTCCATAGCTCCTTGAATTGGTTCATTCTACCATAATATGTAGAGGGTTATTGCTAACACCTCTCATTAAGGCATTCTAGCCGATCCATGAAGTCCATGATTTTTGTGAAGTTCCCCCAACATATCGATGAATGTCGCCAGTGCCATGCAGAACATATTGTTGAACCTCGTTGGTTGGCCTGCAGGTAGCTCTCCAACCCATTTGACACCAACATAGGAGGATGTCATGTAAGGGGAGCATTCTATGTACGAGTTATAATACTTGTACATAAAAAACATGGTAGCTACAACTCTTCTTCTACGCCTTTCTCTATTAGCATCCATGTATTTCAGTGTCCAAGTAGCTAACACATAAACATCAATGAGTTAGCTACAATCATATAATGTTATGAACAAAACTAAAAAAAAAATAACATTACTTAAGTAAATAGTGAATATAAGAAGAATGAAAAACTCATAGGTAAAGTGACACTTCCAAGCAGCAAAAATGTCCAAAGCAGCACAAAAAACTATAAGCATCTAGTGAAAAATGTCTAAAGCAACATGTTCAAAGTAAATAAAAAAATAACAAATACAAAATTTCCCACAAGAATCTAGTGAAAAAAAAGTGTCCCTCAAGTGTTATTGTTTTCTTGAAAATAATGTAGGTAATCCACCTTATAGTGGGCGACCATCATTATGAAAAACTCTCTCTGGGTCGGATTTTCAAGCAACTCCATAGAGAACAAATATAGTGGCATGTTCTTGTAAATTTTTGAAATTTCCACCATAATTCACATAATCTGCTGGACAGATTTTGCTTGTGGTGGGCCAAGGCCAATTGTGCATGAAGCTACAAACCATAATATCTGACTTCTAACGAAAGCAACTCCCATTTTTGTCTTTTATCCAACCCTAGGTCGATCGGTTAGTGGATTTCACTCCATTGTAGTTCAGGCCGAGGACATTGTTAGAATCACATGTTTAGTTAGCTACCAAATTTATAGGGGTACCACCAAACCTTGCCTCATTGGAGGCACATGCATTTTTGCTTGTAGCCACTACACCACCAAACTTAAGGTCAAACTTCTCTTCCAGCTTAGGATCAATCTCTCAGCCCACCACTCATCAGAATCATCAGTTGTTTGCTTTATCAAATTCCAACCCAAGCTTGTGGTTCCTCGCTTCAATTATTTCTAGATTTTCCAATTCATTTTCAGCTGATCCCACTTGTTTTTCAATTGCATCCCAACGTACTTTCTACATGTACTTTCCTTAAAATTTTTTATGATATTTTGCAATCCCTTGTTGTTGAAAGAGGTTGTCGACCTATTTCCCTTCTCAGCCTTTTTTAGACATATATCACAAAATATTTATTTGGCATCTGTATCCCACATTGCAGATGTACCTGACTCTTTGGCCTTTACCAGTGTATATACTATCATGAAAAAATAAACGAATCAACATAAACATTTGCTATAAAAATATTTAACACAGCTCAGAGAAAAATGAGAATGTCACGATAACATCTCCACTACCCTTCCATACCACACCACCTACACATCACCTCTACCACCACCTCACACACACAACCGTAATGTAATTAACTCCAAACGCACAACACACCATCATCACCTCACCCACCACACCACTAACACACACACCACCACCACCCAATCACTACCACCCAATTACCCCCACCATCACCACTTAGCCCAACACACAACCACAACCATCATAACCACCAAACCAACCAGCTCAAACATCACCACACAAACACCCAACACAACAGCACTGCCGCCGCCGCCACCACCAGCTCACAACCACCAAAAACACAAAGCCAACACACATGTAGCTCATGAACCAATACATGACACATGTAGCTATACAACCATAGTAAGAGTTATATGAGAGTGTAGTATACTCAAGATTTATTGTACACAAATATATCACAAGTAGTTCATGACTGGTGCTCATCATTCCTTTGATTGATGGTCATTGCCTTCCATAAAAGGGAATCCCTAAGAATGATGCCATTTACTTCACTATAAAAATCAAATTTCTTGACTATTGATATACTTCAATCACTGTGTCTTCGCAACAATCAACAAATACTAGGGGTGCCGGCCATCTTTGTATACTACAATTTTCTCTCACTCACTCACACTATGCACATAGTCCATATGACACTAAGTCCCCTACACACTATGCACACACTCTCATATAGCTCCTACTACCCAAAATTGCTTTATAACTTCCAAGGGCCAGCTTCGAACTAAAACAAAAATTGTTCTATTGGAGCTTTGCACTGCGGTGCCATGAATTAGCCAGCACTACGAACTCCAAAGTGAAATGTGGCATATTTTTTCTTCATATGATGATGTTGTGACATTGCTTGTCTTGCATTATGGTGCAAGAACAACAGCACTCCGGTGCTAAAATGTGGCAATAAGCTACTAATCCTAAACTAAGACACTTAAAATTAGAAATGCTATGTCAAAACATTAAGAATTTGCATAAGAAATTGGAACATTGGGTGCTACAGCACTGTGCATCTGGCATCATCGCAACATTGCATCAATTTTTTTTTCAGACTATTCCAATTTATTATCTTGTCCATTTTCTATCTTAATATACAGAATTAAGCAATAAAAATACATAAAAATACACAATTTGATCACAAATACTCAATAAACTCTCTCAAATTTTACTTAGTACTCATCATCAAGTAATCCAAAAGATTGACTTGTGACTTTAATTTCTTTGATAACAAACTTATTTTAAAGTTTAACTTCATGGATAGGGAGGATGAGAGAGAGTGTGTAAGAGAAAGTGTGAGAGGGAGAGAGAGAGAGAGGTGTAAACGAGCCGAACACGAGCGAGCTCAGGCTCAGCTCATGTTCAACTTATTTATATTTCGAGCTTAAAAAGTATGTTCGTATTCGGCTCGTTTTCCCAGCAAGCCGAACACGAGCTGTTCACGAACAAATAGTCGA
>NW_018164640.1:273864-297665 GCF_001263595.1 Phalaenopsis equestris | reverse complement strand
AGGCATCACAATATATATATATATATATATCTATTAAAGAAATGACCGAAAGTTATTAGACGAGCCCCAACCATCCCTAGATGTGCTAAATATTCGAGTATCACACCCTACACAAGAGATGATTTGAACTCTTGACTTGAGAAGACTTACGACCTTCAAAAAAGCTGCTCTAACAACTACTAAAATATTAAAGATCCGTTTGAGGCAGCTTGTGCGTTTCAGGATAAGCTGCTTATCCTGAAACGCGGCCCGCGGGCCTGCCGCAAAGGTCGACTCGCGGTCTGCGTTTAGTGTAAAAACCCAAACGCAGTTTCGGATAAGCTGGCGAAACGCGTGAACCAAACGGTACGACGACGTTTTGAAAACGTCGCCCGCACTTATAAGCTATCCCAAACGGACCCTTAGTAAGATTTCTTTCGAAATTATCTGCTATAAATGCAACTTTCAAACTTCATTCATAACTTCAATAAAACTCTTTGAAAAACTAAATTGAAATCATTCTAAGTTTAATGTCATTCTAATAATCACCACTGGTTTCATGCCCAAAAAATATAAGATTTAAAATAGCAATTTTTAAGAAAGAAAGACATAAATAATATTGCACAATAGCACAACCAAGTAAATCAGAGAAATTTTACAGATACAACACACAACTCTTATGCATTTACATACTTCACACCTATACTTTCATTTCTACATAGCATTTAGATGTTTTAACTTATGCATGAAACAATGTATTTCGCTTTTAAAAACTGATAATAGTGCTACTTTCAATTTGATATTAAACATTTAGGCGTTATGTATAAATATGAAAGTTTAGGTGTCTAGATACGTAAATAGATAATAGTTATGTGCTATTTCCAAATAAAATACTAATATTACTGCATATTTTTCTATATTGAACTCCACAAATTGTCAACACCAGCGGCCCATACTGAAGCTTTGTCATGTTATGCAGTACAACATAGTGGAAAGAGACGTAGCCAGCAGCCAAAACCACATATCCATATCCTTATACTCCATGAAATTGTCTATGCCAACAATGGTTATTAGCCACATGCGACGCAGAAGAGAAAGAACATGTCACATCAAGACACCAACTAATTGCATGATTGAGCCTGCAATAATTTATTGGTTAATATGCCTTCTAAATTTGTTATATGAATTTCGAATAAGATGAATGTTAGATTAGGTTTAGTCAGCTATGCAATTGGGGATTTAAGAAGCCATAGTTGTACATGCACTATTGATAGACATAGGAATGCTTGTTTCCACAAGCATTATGGTTTGCCTCAAATTATTGACAACATCTCACATTCTAATAATTATAGTGGGACACTCCATGTTATCAAATGAGCTATCTGGCTATTACATGAGCCAGGGATGGGAAAGCTTTAGCTATTGGAGATTGGGGTGATTGTGTTGTTCTTTCAGAGCTATGAGAGGATGATCTCTCTACATTTTTATTATATTTTTCCATATCTATATAAGTATTGGTGAGCTCTAGCAACTTGACTAATTTTTTTAGTCGTTGTAGATAGAGGCAGAATGATCATTTACAAATTTCTTGTGTTTGGATAGATTGAGCTATAGCAAGTTCTCTGTCTTTAACTTTGAGCATTTCTCTTTGAAATTCAGTTACAAAAATTTTGAGTGACTCGCTAGTTTCTTGGAGCATTTTTAATAAAGCTTGCTTATTCTTTTGGAGATGATGGGCTCCGGCAAATTATTTTATGAACAAATTATTGAATTCAACATATGAGATGACAATACAAAGTGTCAGGCGAGAAAACCTCCTAAGAGCCAACTTCTCGAAGGATGAAGATATTGATTACATCTATATAACGAAATAATTTTCTTAATATTTAAATATCTTTTTTTCAAGAAATCCAAGTTAATCATGTTCGCGCTAAGTACACCAAGAAAATAAAATCACGAGGATTGTTTGGCCAAAAGAAATAATATCTCAAATAAGAGTTCATGATACAAATAATGGGCCCAAATTAACTATATAAATCAGTCAAAAGTGTGCTACTAAATTAGCTGTGACCAACTTAGCTCATTCAACAAACTATTTCTTTTTAAGGAATTCACAGCTTGCAAACCACTAATACCAATGACTAAGG
Organism: Phalaenopsis equestris; assembly: GCF_001263595.1. Classification (NCBI taxonomy): domain Eukaryota; kingdom Viridiplantae; phylum Streptophyta; class Magnoliopsida; order Asparagales; family Orchidaceae; genus Phalaenopsis; species Phalaenopsis equestris. The sequence continues at coordinate 295,539 of NW_018164640.1, read as the reverse complement.
TAACATCATAAGAGATGAGAAATCATCACAAGATAACCAGACCAAGGGGAGCTATCAACTTCCCAGCTAAAAAAACAAATCATCATAAATTAATTCGACCATAAAAAAAATAAAGCCCACATAAACTTAAATGTGCTTTAGAGCAAGTTCTCTGCATCTCTTCTATACTCTTACTTCCTCCCCCCTCCTTCCTCCGACATGGACACCAAATCTCTATTGTCCTCTGCTAAAGCTATATCTTCCTTTGCTCTTATGCTCCTTTCCTTCCTTAATTACACAGAAGCAGAAACCTTCGACAGCCACAACAACCATATGTACCATAATTCTTCTGATAAATCAACAGAGACCAACATAAGCTGCAACTTTTTTTATGGAAGTTGGGTGTTTGATTCTTCATATCCTCTATATGATTTCTCTACTTGTCCCTTCATTGATGATGAGTTCAACTGTCAGAAGTATGGCAGACCTGACAAGCTCTACCTCAAGTACAGATGGAAGCCAGAGGGATGTGAGCTCCCAAGGTCTGAATTTTATGTTTTCTGTTGCCTCCTGCAAAGCAATTACTAACTATCTGCTGTGCTCTGATATGGATTTTAAAAATTGTGGTTTTAGATTTGATGGCAAGGATTTCTTATGGAGATGGAGGGGGAAGAAGATCATGTTTGTTGGTGATTCGCTTAGCTTGAATCAGTGGGAGTCTTTACTCTGCATGATTCATTCAGCTGTTCCTAATACAAGGACTTCTTTGTCTAGAGCTGCTTCCCTGTCTTCAGTTAGGTTTGAGGTAATACTTTCTCTTTTTTTCTTCTAAGTTCTTCTATTGATTATCTGCATTGTGCTTTGCTTGGTGTTCCACTGTTTGTATGATTGCTTGCTAGAGCTGCAACATTGACTGGAAGATTTACAAACATAGTGCTCAATTCTGATATATTTACATATATAACACCAAAAACTTCAATTTTTACATATATGATTTGTGCTTCCTATTTAAATAATAATAACAATAAGATTTTAGAAAATGCATTAACTGGAAGCATTGGGGTTTAGGATAGGTGTAGCATGTAGAGAAACCTGGAGCAGGGAGACCAAGAAAGTGTTGGAATTGATTGACCTTGCAACCATAAAGCATGTTCATTTAAAGTGCCGGTAGACATGCATGTTCATTTAATTGGCCGGTGTAAAGGCTTGTGGCAAGATTGTTATTTTTTAAATATATTGTCTAATTATGATATATTAAATAAGGTTGTTAGTTATGAAATTGATTATTATATGCAAAATTTTCAAAACAACAGCTATAGAATACAAATTAGAAGAGTCGTTGCGGACAGAGGAAAAGACAAAGCAGCTGATGAGCTGAAGATGGTGAGATGATGGAAGCGTGGAGAAATTATTTATGAGAAAATCAATGGTTTCAGTGGGGCTTGAAATCAAGGGAATTGTCTTGAGGGGACTAACATGAATCTCGAGGTGATTAGCATGAATTTTGAAGTATTTTTAGTAAGAAATATTCACTCAAGCTGAAAATCATCTGGAAATTAGATTTCAAATCTAACAAGATTATAGTCAAATCGAGTGTCAAGACAATATGAGTCTAAGGAACCCAAGATCATTTAATTTTGACATCGTTAAGATACTTAAATATTCACAAAATGACATCTTATTGAGAGCATCTATTTGGATCGTTCAATGGAGTAGTCCAGAATCCTTCATCATTTGCAGAGGAATTACTCCCAGACTCTATAAATAGAGCCTTACTTTCTTCATGAAAAGAGGAGCTAGAACTTGAACCGAAAGAAGAGCCGAACCCGGAGTTGGTTTGAGAAGGAGATTAATTCCAATGTTGTTATGAACTGAAGACTGGATGAATGCTTCCTGCTCTCGCCGCCACCTACCACCATCAAACACCACTAGCCGCCACTGTCGACAATCTTCAGAACTGGTCATTGCAACAAAATCCCTTGCAGAGTCACGACGTTTGTTGCAAATTAATGAAGCATTTATTAGGGTAAAGGCCAACGTAGCGGAGTATTAAAGCACCATGCAGAGCGAAGGACAACATCACGAAGTAATGAGATGCCCTACAGAGCAGCCCATCATCTTGAACACCATACAACAACACATCTCAAAGACAATGTAACAATGTACCCTAAAGATGGTGTAATGATGCACCCTAAATATGGTGTAACGACAAACTTTGAAAATGTTATAACAATTCACCTCGAGTTACAACAGACATGCCTAGAATACGGTTGCCTTCTCCAAACTCCTGAAGCACTTTCCTCACAGCTCTTCACTACAACCTACATGTCTAACTACATCCTACATGGTCCACAACTCATGCAACTCCCAATTTCGGTCTTTGTGGCCAATATAAGCTGCTACAACTCTCCACTACGATCTAAGTGACCAACTATGACCTACATGCCTAACAACTCACACGGCTTAGAACTCCTGCCCTTAAGGCCTATGAATGTTATTGCAGCTCCCTCCCAACTTTGGTCTCTGTGATCTACGAATATTATCTCAACTCACCACTACGACCTATGTGACCAACTACACCCTACGTGACTCACAGTTTCTACATCTCCCTACTACAGCCATAAGGAGCAATTGATGATTCTAAAGCAACCGCCTACGACCTACATTACCAAGTACTACCACGACTCACAAATACGGCTTCTACCATAAGTTGGACTAAATAAAAAATAAAAAATCATGAGATATTGGGCTATCAAAAAAGTTCGAAAATTTTTAAATAATCTCATATAATGATGCTAATCTTTCTTCTCTAGAAACTCTATTCTCCAAAGATCTACTCACGCGACTCGAACGAGCAAAAGGAGAGAGATGTCTACATGCGTTCAACAACAGTGAGCCACCGGATTTAGGTGAGACATTGATGAGAAAGATTATTAAGGGAAAGATCAAAATTAGCTTGGGTTGAATCAACAAAGGCATCACAATACCATGAGAGTTCACATGTAGTTGCTAAATCTGTATTGGTTATTGATAGATGGTTTTCTTGATAAATCTTGTAGAAATGACATTGAATGCACAATAGGTTATGAGGCCCAAGATGTTGATAGAACATGAGGACTAGTTAGATATTGGAGAAAAAATTGATACAATAAAAACACCCATGATGGGAACCTAGAGTAATTTAAGCTTGCTCAAGCAAGAAAAATAAAAGAGGTGAAACAAATCCATGCATATTATATCTTATTCTACCCATGTAATGGCTATTTCTAGACTTACACTTCCTTGAGCTAATTACTCCTCATTATTAATGTACTATTAGACACTAAAGTAATGACAAATGAAGCATTTCATGGTGTTGAATTCGTGCGCTCACCCTGCCTTTAAAATATAACAAGTGGATTCGCAAAGTTAATCTCGGATAAAGCTAGATTAATGAAAATAACTCATTACTTATATGAAAGATATTTTAACATAAGAGATGAATTTTTTTTAAGAGTGTGCTAGAAAATTCTCAATGATAGAGAAATATTATGCATTAGTTTAATATAAATTAGCTCAAACTTAGCCCAAGAAGTAAGAGAACTAGATTTTTTTTAAGTGGAAAACCTTAAAAAGAGTAAAAATCATACGACCTGACCCAAGCAAAATACTCCACAAAGAAATTGAAAGTATAGAAATCCAATCTTCCAACTTAGAAAAGTGACATTATAAAAACTAAAAATCCCAGCTTCATACTAATAATTTAGTTACAACATTCGTAATTAGGCTACAATAGTTATAATTGTGGTTAAAATAATAGCTACGGACTACAAAAGAAATACTTGGTGGCAATAATATCGTAGTTGACAAAAAAAATTATAGAAGGTGACTATAATAGTCATAATAAGGTTCAAATGTTGTAGTTGGTGACTAAAACAACCATAGTTGGCTTCAATAAATGCAATTGATGGTTGACAATCGATGATGGTCATTCACATGCACATCTCTTCAAGAGTAATATTTTAATTGTTAGCTCACTCTTCTATTCTCTTCTGATGTTAGTTAAATAATAGGGGCATATATATAATTTTTATATGGACAGTTAAGTAAGTTTAGCTAAAATCTCAAATCATTTCATCAGACAGTTCATATTGATTCCCATATTTATACATCATTTTGTTAACACTATAGTATCTTGATGACCTCAAAGTTAGACGATATAGGGCTCGTTGAATTCCTCTCATCGAACTGCTCAATTTGACTATAAGTAAACAAAATTTAAAAATTATTTAACCTTTCAATTGTTCCACCAAAAATTTTGACATGACTTCAAGTGCTTGATATGGGTAATTTATTTGAACTTATATTAGATCACTTTCAGTTTCATTCGATTTGATATGTCGAGACTCTTAATTTGACTATAAAACTGTTGAAATCAGGGCCCAAATATTTGTAATATATTTTTGTTCAAAATACATAGAGATTTACATATAATGATAAAAATTTTTAAGGATACAACAGTTACCCACTATTTTTAAACATTGTACATGTGTCATCCAAAAATATAAGTTATTGGAAAAGTATCAAAAATAATTTTAGACATTCCAAAAGTTTTGATGTTGATTTATACTTGTGTCATAAAAAAATATAAGTTATTGGGAAAGTCTCCATAATAATTTTAGATAATCCAAAAACTTTATATGCTGGTTAGAATGAGAATCTCTTATATTTCAAATTATCCAAATTTACTCATAAATGCTTCATGAAGTTTTGAAAATGCTAAAATTGAATCCAAAATATGTGAAATGGATACTTCTTGAAAAAAAAATGTGTATGTTCTCGTTGGTTGGGCTCTCGAGTGTGTTTTGGTGCACATGCACACACACATATTGGTGTGTGCAGTGCGTACTCAAGGTATAGCTGGTGCAATTGAGTTAGCATGGTAAGAGGTGTGTGATAATTGCCAATGGCACACATGCATGGGAGCATTCGAGCATGCCTAACTAAGCAGGTGCATGCACGGGCACTTGTGTGCTTGAAGTGGGACATGCACGTGTGTGCACATGCGTGTGGGGTGCATGGACAGAAGCAGTTGAACCGAAACATACGCTGTATCTCAAAGGAATAAATGTGGACCGTCTAATGAAGTGTTTTAAGATTTGGCTAAATTTGTTAAAATGCTAGTATAAGAAATTATAATATGCCCCTACTTTTCACATGAAGGGAAAGAAAAAGTGAAGAATGAATTAACAGCTAAACATTACTCTTGAAGAGAGGTGCATGTGTTATCCTCTATCAGTAATTGTTGTAGCCAACCACAATTATTGTAGGCACCGACTACAGCTTCTACTATGAACATCAAATATTGCAGGTACCAACTACAGCTTTTGTAGCTAACTACAACCATTAGAGCCGCCAACTACAACTTCTGCACTCACTTACTGCTACTGTAACTACCGACAAGTTATGTAACCCGATTTTAGATGTTATAGCCAAATTACTATAATTAAGTTATGAATGTCAATTTTTTTAATATCAACTTTCCCAATTTAGGAGAAGAGTCAAGAGTGGGCATCTATACTTCCCATTCTTCGTGTATTAAATTGACTGTGTTTTTTTTTTTTCTTTTTAATTGTTTTGTCATATAAAAATTTTGGTTCTCTTACAACTCTATCTATGACGTGTTTTACAAAATTATATCAAGCTTAAGCATAAAATTTATCCGTCATTAAAAATTTTCACGCACGCAACAATTTCTACGGCGAGATACCTCCTGACATGTTGCACGAAAAAATATAAATTATGATAACTCAGATTGACATGACATGGATTAGACCAAAAACGAACTTTCATTCGATTTCATCTATTTTTCAAATTCGCACTTAAATATCAAAATTCACGATAAAATCCCAACTCATATTTTAAAAAAAAAAAAAAAAAAAAAAAATCATATTAATTTGTAAATATTAATATTTGGAAGCATCTATATGTAATTATCCCTCATAATTATATTTGATACTCTCAAACTTAAAAAAATAAAAAAAGAATAGTAAAAGTAGGTGGTTTCTATGATAGCTGACGCTGACAGCAGTCCTAACACCAATCATCACATGAACCTTCGCTTTCCGACGACTGCTCACGACTTCTGTGAAGAAGAAGGAAAAAGCTTCCGTCACGCAGCTAATCTTGATTTAATGGTTAGGCATGATGACATCAATTATAAGACTTTGGGTGAGGAATAGCAAACATAGATATATGTATAAAGTTTAAGAAGACTATATTGAAATATTTTTGACATATGATTTGGGTGCAATATGAGGAAATAATTGGATAAAATACAAAAATTAATACATCTTTTATTATTATTTTTTTATTTTAGTAAATTTATAATTGAATTAAACATGAAACAAGATAATAGTAGTGGTGTAAACGAACTGAACACGAGCGAGCCCAGGCTGAGCTTGTGTTTGGCTCGTTTGTATTTCGAGTTCAAAAAGTGTGTTTGTGTTCGTCTTGTTTGCTTAGTGAGCCGAACGCGAGCTGTTCACGAACAAAAGGGTCGTTTTAACAACCCTAATCACATGGTCATAAGATGTTAAGGGTTGGAGTACAAGATTCATAATTTATTGTTTATACTAAAACATCATTTGAATCTAATTAATATTTTTTATTTTATCTCCTTAATTAATACTCTTAAATGTTTATAAATCTTTGTAGCCTTGTAGGCAATTAATTTTTTTCAAAATGCTACTTGTATATATAATATATATATTGATGAGTAGTATTTCGAGCCAAAAAAAAGCGGATCACGATCGGCGTGTTAACTTGGCGAATAAGCCAAACACAAGTTTCTTAACGAGCCGAACACGAGTTGTTCGCGAACAACGAGCCGTTTTGATAGCCTTAGACAATAGTGATTTGATTAGAGTCCAAATAAACTCAAATCAAGTGTTTGAAACCTTGTTGAATGTTTTGGAACATTATTGAAGTGTCGAATGATCTCGAAATCTTTTGTACTTACATTCAAACTAAGGGTTCATTCGAGACAATATTTTGGCTGCTATGCTTTTCGTACCATAACAACAGTTTTGTTTGGGAACTGTTTTCTTGCTGCTTTCTAGAAATTCCTGTAATTGAAATATATATATTTTTTCAACCTAATCGATAAAGTGTGGTGACTGCAATAAATTTGTAATAGTCATCGCAATTTTTTGAACAACACATATTTTGCAACAACTTCTTCAAATTGTTATTGCTATCTCAAATTGACCATTTGTGTCACGATTGGAGAACTTCGCATCCCTAAAATCACTTCATTTTAAGTTTTAGCTAGATTTATTATACTACAACTCATAAATTATGAATTGATCATTATTCTCCATATGACAAGTACCATGACTCAAAATTAGAGAGGCCTTGAAAATCTAAAAAAGAACTTCAAAGCTCATTTGACAGCCAATGCCGACAACCACCACTATCAATCATCATTGACTGATTGTAGCTGCTTACAAGCACAATTGAAACTGCTTACAAGCTCAACTTAGAAGTGGAAGAAGAGCTCTATATGTATACTTGGACTTCAAGTATAAATACAAAAAAATTAAATTTTCAATTTTTCTAGATAAGAGAGGATCAAAATATGCCATATCACAAAGGAATAACTTTTATAATGTTTTTTTTAAAGTTGTTTTCTTTTATTGACTATAGTGATTCTATATAATGGATGATGGATGATAGTTCCTTGATGTTTTGCCAGTCAACTCATGTATTATTCTTTTGTGATGTTAGTATCTCCCACAAATTTTTCGTTAAGTGACATTTCATCAGTAAATTCTAGAAAAATATCAGAACTTTGAATATCTCCTCGATCTAAATTTGATACAATTCAATCAAAATTTTCTCTTGTCATTTCTCACTTTCACAAGAATATTTCGACAATTTTTCTGATAACTTTTTCTTAATGACGGATCGTAATCTTGATTTCAATTAGTGATGTGCATCTTTTAATATTTTTTGATACAAGAGTAATTTATTATGTTGCCTAATCCATTTAGTTATATAAATGTGTTCAGCTTAAGCTTTACATGATAATGGCTCTCATTATTCCTTTGTAGGACTAGTGAGAGCTTAATCAAAGAGATATTCTTTGAAGTCAATTAAATTCTGTTGATTTTGAAAATTCTATTGAAGTTGACCTCTTTCTTATATGGACCCTCCCCCAACTTTCGAGAAGTGGCACCTCAAAAGGTTTTGACATTAATGACCCCCGAGCGAAAAACACCTATTATAGACCTTCATGATCCCATAATTCTTACATATTTACATATCTCACGCCTAAACTTTTTATAATGTGTGTGTGAGTGCTATTACCCATAATATTAACAACGGAAATTTACATACCTAGCGCACAATTTTTATGTATTTACATAACTCAAACATAAACTTCCATATTTACATGCATAATACTTGGTTTTAAACTAATATACAAAAATGTGTATTTCACTTTTACGAAGTGACAATAGTGATATTTTTGATATGATATTAATGATTTGTGCGCTTTGTGTGTATATATAAAAGCTTAGTTTTGAAATATCTAAATACATAAGAATTGTGTGCTTTTTTCTCTCTATTATATGTATGTAGTAAACTTTGATATTATTATTTATTGATAAGGTTTGTATCACTATTCAGGACTATGGCTTATCAATCATGCTCTACAGATCAACATACCTTGTTGACATAGTAAGGGAGAGGATCGGACGTGTGCTGAAGCTGGACTCCATACATGAAGGTCAGGCGTGGCTTGGTACTGATCTCCTCATCTTTAACTCTTGGCACTGGTGGACTCACACTGGAAACAGCCAACCGTAAGCCAACTGCATACTTCCCTTTCATCTACTGAGATCATATTTGTATGAGATTATGAAGAAGATATATAAATTAAATTACTTTTTTTTTTTCAATGCTGCTGTAGATGGGATTATGTTCAGTATAAGAACAATATATACAAGGACATGAACAGGTTGGATGCCTTCTATAAGGGGATGACAACATGGGGAGGATGGGTAGATTCCAATGTAAACCCAGAGAAGACCAAGGTTTTCTTCCTGGGCATCTCTCCCACGCATTACCAGTAAGTTACTCAGCTCAATTCATAAAAAACTTAAGCTTTTATATTATTAATGGGATTTAACCATGAATTTAACTTATATCTAGCCAAACATTAAAAAAAAAAAAAGACTAAATTCAACGCTCTGTTAAATCGACTGCTCGTATTCCCTCGTAAATCATGATTTATTAAATCCAATTGAGAGAAGGATTTATTAGGTCGTAGCCGACGAGCTATGCTGTTGCATATGTGATTTATCAGATTCAAATTTATCGGATTTGATAAATCCTACTTAACATACATAGAAGATGCACCCAAACATCGCCTTAAATATTTCTGATGATCATACTAGATTTGGTTAAGGGAAGCTACCGTTAAACTAAATTATAGTTAGTTATACTGCAAGCACTCGCAGTTTCTTGTACACCCCTTTATCTCAATAGCCATTTTTTATGAGATTGCATATGAACTGAGTTTAGCATAAAAATTTGATTTTTAGTTAAATATTCCAATGATTCATGAATCAGGGCAGGAGAATGGGGAGGATCAAATGCTAAAAGTTGTTACAGAGAGACAGAACCGATAGAGGGATCAAGATATCCAGGTGGTTCACTCCCAGCACTGAGCATTGTGAAGAAAGTGCTGAACGCAATGTCTGTGCCCGTTTATCTACTTGACATAACCCTTCTATCTCAACTAAGAAAGGATGCTCATCCTTCTACATACAGTGGAGAGCACTCGGGAGTGGATTGCAGCCATTGGTGCCTCCCTGGTCTACCTGATACATGGAATCAGATTCTATATGCAGTTCTTCTCAATAAAGGAGAGACGAGTTCAGCGTTTTCTGCTTCCAATAAACTTTCTGCATTCTGGATTCATTAAGAACTGTAGATTGGTAGGCACGATATGAAGGAATACTACCTCAGCTTTTGTTTTGGGTTTTGAGAAAATGATGATACAGTTTGAAATGTTGAATGATAGGTTTATATTTGATAAGTTTGCAAGAATTGTAACGTTGTAATTTGCATTGCTCATTGAACATTTTTATTGGTTCTACCATTTAATATTCCTTCTAAGATATCAGGGCTATATATACAGTATATATGCAGTTCTAATTTCTTAATTCAACTACAATTTATGTTAAATTCAATCCTTGTTCATAGAATTCTTTCAATATGTGTGTGTAGAGTTCATCTTCCTTGTTTTGTTCTACTAAGTTTATTGCTATTTCAGTAAGTCTTCATTTCATTAGTTCCTTCAACATGTGAACTCTCTTTTCTTCTTCTTTAATACTACTTGTTATTGACAGCATTTTACTCTTGTATTTGACCATTGAGGTGTTCTTTTTACAATTGGAATAAAGCCAATAACTAAATTAATTTCTATTCCTCATGTTTATGGTGATAAATTCATTTAAAAGAAATATTTGAATTTGTATCTTCTTAGTTTTTATTTAGTTTGTTTTAGGGTCAAAAGTGCAGAGATGTATGTGGTATCCGATCTCCACCGTCGATCAAAACAATCAAATTTTTTTTTTTTAAGTTGGAAGTGGGGCCCAATGAAATACTTCTTTGCGGTGATCGACGATGGAGATCAGACACCGCATGCATCTCTGAATACGATGTGTGAGCTGTCACATCAAAAAAAGGTGTGTCTTATAGTTTTCCTAATCGTGTCGGTTTGATTAGCTATCCATAGTAATAATATAGCTGCAACATAACCCACAGTTACACTTTATCTAGTGTCAACTTTACCATACAGTAACCACCTCAAATCATCTTAGCCGTCCATGCTGATTTCCGATAACTTTAGCTTTCTATAATTACCTTTACTGTTACTGCACTCTATGTGTTAACTCATCACCTTCCTCTCTGCTTCTCTGCTCCTCAGTGTATTGTCTCGGTGCTAACCATTATTGCAGGGCATCAAGCTTCTATTATGGAATCAGAGCTCCAGAATCATTGCAATGGAAGAATCGACCACTTTTCAGCTCTAAGAAGCTGCAGCGTCCCTCTCTTTCACAAGTGTGACGATCTCCCAATCCCTAAAATTCCTTATGATCAATATCAAAATCAAGTTCCGGCAAGGGTACCGGCGAAGATAGAGGGGAGCCCGGGCGGGAGCTTCGCGAACAGGTGAAGGGGGAGGAGCTCGAGGAGATGAATCGCGGAGCAGACGCAATAAGGAGATAAGATGTGGGAGAGGGAGGGAGGATAAGCCAGCCGCTTGCTTGCCTGGGAAAAAAAACAGGGATAGGAATAGTATTTTTATTTTTTTATGATTAAGCTCCGTTTGGGGCCTCCTATTTTGCGCGGCTACCCGGCGCAGCCCCATCGCAGGCCGCAGATCTACCCCGCGGCCTGCGTTTTCGATCGGCTTTTTCCTCTTTTACCCCCTGCTCTCCAGTCTCTCGCGATCGAGCAAAATGGTTTCTGTGGTGAATGAGAGGGAAAGTGAGCGAGGCGGAGGCGAGATGAGGTGAGGAAGAAGAAAAATAAGAACGAAGAGGAATACTCTCCTTCTAGGGACGAGCCGAACAAGACAACGTCTGTGATCGCAGAACAGAGGAGAGTAGGTATTAGCATTCGGCGTGGACAACAGAGCTTGCGATTGATCCAAAATAGAGGGAGGAATTATTGCCTGCGCGGTGTCCGATCCTGGTCGTACATCACTGTGATCTACAGTCAGGATTATTTATGTTTTGTTTTTTTAAAAAAAAATTTAAATGGGGCCCACCGTTCGGGACTGTAGATCAGGTGATTTATGGTCCGGATCGGACACCGCACGCAAGCTGCGTGCGGTGTCTGATCCGTATGAAATAATTTTTCGAATAGAGGAGACTAGGTGTTAGCGTTCGGCGTTGACAACAGAGCTTGCGATTGATCCAAATGCTTCGAGAAGTGCTGAGAAGAAGGGCAAACTGCCTACGTCGGGGACTCCTAACGTGAGCTCCGTTCGGATTGAAATATTCGATTGTGTTACAAAAATATTTCATCTGCGTTATTTGTAAAAATGATATGTTATTCGAGTATTACATGATGTTATTCAATTATTTTGCAGTGTTATTGAAATATTCCATCGCGTTACTTGATTTGGGAATATGTTATTCGGCATATTTCCCGTGTTATTTCAATTTACACTATGTTATTAGAATAACAAAACTCCAAATCATATAATGCGAGAGATAATTCCAATAATACTTCAGCCATAAATCAAGTAAAGCGATGAAATATTCCAATAACACCCCAAAATAATCCAATAAAATCATATAATACTTGAATAACACATCATTTTTACAAATAACGCAGATATAATATTCCCATATAACAACCAAATATTCCAATATGAATGTAGCTCTACGTTAGGAGTCCTGATGTAAAATTCTCCCTAGTAAGCGAAGGGTGAACTCAGGGAAAAATAAAGTAAATCATTTTATAGTATTTAAGTTGTTTTACTTAGAATGTAATGTTAATATTATTTAATTAATAGTTATGTATATATTTTATGATATGATATAGAAATATGAGAGAAATAATTAATCATTTAATTTACTATATTTAAAATAATTAATCATTAGTTTTACTATATTTAATTAATCTCCTTACACTAGAGAAATATATTTTAAAATATGTAGCTTACACAAATTACATAAAAAATATGCATTTTTTTATTTTAGAGAACATTATAGGTATTATTATAATTAGAAAGAAATTATATAAAACTATGCATTATTAATTTTTCATTTTGCTTGTAATTTTATTATTATTTTTTCTTTAGCACTTTCGTTACTTACTATTAAGTGAGTTGTGTATTTGAACTTTTGTTCTGTTTTGAAATGAATTTCTGCTTCGAAAGTATCAAATATGTAGCTCACAGTTATGCTTTAAACAGCTACACTAAGCAGGAGCAGAATGATCATTTTTTTAGAAACAACTGTCTCACAGCTGCTTTCACACAGCTGCAACAAATAAGCAGTCAGTCTTCTCACAACAGCTTCCCCACAGCAGCTTCATGAAATAACGCAACTATAACTGAGAAGCTGCAGCTGCCCCAAATAGAGCTTAAATCCCTTTTAATATTAATACCCCTCGATTTGCATCTTTTTCTCTCGAACACGACATTGTGGTGAAATGAATGCCCTTCCTGGGTAAAATCGATGTTTCAGTCGTGTTGGCGAGGTCCATTTCTTTATCTAGGGTCATTCGGATCACTTTTTCGGCGATCAAGCACAAAACGATAATTCACACATTTTTAGCCCTCCCGTGAAGCCGTAGCAAAATGGACGTGCTTCCTATGTGAAATTGACGTCTCGGGTGTGGTCCGTTTCACAATCCAGGGTTGTTCGGACAACTTCGCATCATAGGGCCAATTCAAGCCAATTTCGTGCGCAACGCAACACATAATATTTGTTGATCCTATAGGAGTTATTCGACATGTAAAATGCTGACCGACCTTTGTCTAAGCGAAAGTCAAAAACCTAGCAAAATGAGTTTGACTGTGTCTTTCAACACGCGCCGAAAGGTCTTGGGTGGATGTCTAAACTACCAGATGTTATGGACAGACCGTAAGCTATCTCGAGTCATGCAGGTGAACACCTTACACTAGTGACATAAAAAATTGATGCCAACGGTCACATTAGCCTAGTGATTGAGAGTTTTGTTTTTCAACCAAAAGGTCCTATCAAGATCTTGTTTATGTGGGCAAGATCTGGTTGAGTGTATTTGTGTGCGTGAGTGTGCGTGAAAAAAAAAAAAATCCTTTAAAAGTGAAGTTGGCTGTTAAGCTATTTTTTTAGAGTGGTTTCACAAAAAAATTTCAACATAATCAATTTTAATCCATTTAATTATATCATAATAAATATTATTCAGCAAATACACTAATCCAACACTCACACAGAGAGAAGGAAGAGGTAAAGGGGTTGGTCCAATGACTTAACTCCCTATGGTATGGTTGGCCAAACAAGATGGGGAAATAATTTTTTTTCTTTTAATTAGTGTTAATACATATTTTTTAAAAAAATAGTTAGTTATTTTCCCATAGTATGAAAATTTCAAATTTTAAAGTTTAAAAATCTAGAATTTTAAATTTTAATACATATCATTAAAAACTCACACTTAATCATACATAGTCTTACATGATGATTTTTATAAATATAAATGCCACATAAAAATGATAAATTTTAAGTTATTACCTTTATCCAGTTTTGGCTCCTTGTGATTGGCCCACTTTTATTGCATTCACACCTTGTGCCACATTAGGCGTGGGTAGTCCTTTTGTACAAAGAGATGATTAATTCATGGAATCTTTAGGAATATCCTCAAGGGGTTTGTGTCCATATTTAGTAGTGTAGATAGTTGTTGAGGCTTGTTTAAAATTTAGGTTGACATGTTTAACTTGGGCTGGCTTTATTAAACTTCTAGGGATCTTAGGTTCAAGTTTGTTGAATGTTTAATAGATGATAAGGATCAATAGGTCTGAGGTGTGATTAAATATATTTCATGATCAACCTTGTTTAACCATAATCAAATGGACTCGACCATATTCACCAAAGCTATAGGATAGGTCCTTTGGATAGCTAAGGTGACTTAGGAATATGAGCGTCTTTAATTGATCCATAGGCAGGGTCAATTATATCGTGAGTCATAGATGTTGATATTGGTTTAAAGTATTAAGCTTGTGTTTGATCAAAACCATATTAGCCCAATGTCAATTTAAGGGATTAAATAACCTTGGGTAGAACCAAAAGAACATGTTGTCTCATAAAGCATTAGTTTATTTCTAAAACAAACTAAGGATATTCTAATGGTAAATTGATTCATCATTGTATCTTTGGCTTAATTTAAAATAAGATTATAGGGCTGTGAATTAAGACAAAGGTAGCTTAGATTATAGTTCTATCCAAGCTAAAGAGACATGATAGTTTATCTTAGGATAACCAATGTTAGGTCACCTACTCGCTAAAACAAAAACAAAGGAATTTCCTACAAGGCATTGGAGAAATTGAGATCTGAATTTAGATTAATCTAAGCTAGACTTAGTTTATAGTAATTTAAGGACTTATACTCTTTTAGATGTCTAAGGGTTTTATTGTTCTCTAATAAATCAACTAGGTCTAACTTTATCAAAGCTGAAGTTAGCTCATTTAAATAAGTCTTGAGTCTTCAAGACCAATAAAAGTTCTAATGACAAATTAATGAAAAAGTTGGCTATAACTTAAATTTATTAAGGCTAAAAACTTGTCCTAAGGTTAAATCATCTCAGGGCTAGGTCATCTTGATAAAAAATTTCTAATGTATCCAAATGGTTTATCCTTTAACTAACTAAACTTAAAAGCTAAATTGGTGGAAGTATAGGTGTACACTAAGAGAGATTACAAGTCATAATTAAGATAATCTATACCATCTAAAATAACCAAAAGCTATTTGTAAGTGTAAAAAAGAAAAAAAAAATCCAATGAGACCTAAATAAACACTAAGTAGAGTATAATAAGTCACTTGTACGCTCAAGTTTCATTAGGAAATCTAAGTGAGATTTTGATCCATCAAGATGATTCACTAACCCAAAGAAGGATAAAATTAACCCAATGGAGCTTAGGATAGGTGACAATATACTAGATAGAATCTAAGGGTGATTTGAATCCTCCTAAATTTATATTATAAGAGAATGGGCAATGCCAATATGATTAAATGTAATGGGGCCCATTTGATCTGTTATTCTAAGGATCTAAGCCGTAAGGTAGAAACACAAAGTTTAGGTCTAACTAGCCGCGCTTGGTGGAAAAATTATTGCGTGGACATAAATTTTGTATGCAGTGTCTGATATGGGAAAAAATATTACATCAGTACTGCCCACGTAGAGTAACGTGCATAACCAATGAAATCACGTCACAACACCTCGCGTGACAGGATGTTATGGACAGACCGGTAGCTTTCTCGAGTCATGCAGGTGAACACCTTACACTAGTGACATAAAAAATTGATGCCAACGGTCACATTAGCCTAGTGATTGAGAGTTTTGTTTTTCAACCAAAAGGTCCTATCAAGATCTTGTTTATGTGGGTTGAGTGTATTTGTGTGCGTGAAAAAAAAAAAAATCCTTTAAAAGTGAAGTTGGCTGTTAAGCTATTTTTTTAGAGTGGTTTCACAAAAAAATTTCAACATAATCAATTTTAATCCATTTAATTATATCATAATAAATATTATTCAGCAAATACACTAATCCAACACTCACACAGAGAGAAGGAAGAGGTAAAGGGGTTGGTCCAATGACTTAACTCCCTATGGTATGGTTGGCCAAACAAGATGGGGAAATAATTTTTTTTCTTTTAATTAGTGTTAATACATATTTTTTAAAAAAATAGTTAGTTATTTTCCCATAGTATGAAAATTTCAAATTTTAAAGTTTAAAAATCTAGAATTTTAAATTTTAATACATATCATTAAAAACTCACACTTAATCATACATAGTCTTACATGATGATTTTTATAAATATAAATGCCACATAAAAATGATAAATTTTAAGTTATTACCTTTATCCAGTTTTGGCTCCTTGTGATTGGCCCACTTTTATTGCATTCACACCTTGTGCCACATTAGGCGTGGGTAGTCCTTTTGTACAAAGAGATGATTAATTCATGGAATCTTTAGGAATATCCTCAAGGGGTTTGTGTCCATATTTAGTAGTGTAGATAGTTGTTGAGGCTTGTTTAAAATTTAGGTTGACATGTTTAACTTGGGCTGGCTTTATTAAACTTCTAGGGATCTTAGGTTCAAGTTTGTTGAATGTTTAATAGATGATAAGGATCAATAGGTCTGAGGTGTGATTAAATATATTTCATGATCAACCTTGTTTAACCATAATCAAATGGACTCGACCATATTCACCAAAGCTATAGGATAGGTCCTTTGGATAGCTAAGGTGACTTAGGAATATGAGCGTCTTTAATTGATCCATAGGCAGGGTCAATTATATCGTGAGTCATAGATGTTGATATTGGTTTAAAGTATTAAGCTTGTGTTTGATCAAAACCATATTAGCCCAATGTCAATTTAAGGGATTAAATAACCTTGGGTAGAACCAAAAGAACATGTTGTCTCATAAAGCATTAGTTTATTTCTAAAACAAACTAAGGATATTCTAATGGTAAATTGATTCATCATTGTATCTTTGGCTTAATTTAAAATAAGATTATAGGGCTGTGAATTAAGACAAAGGTAGCTTAGATTATAGTTCTATCCAAGCTAAAGAGACATGATAGTTTATCTTAGGATAACCAATGTTAGGTCACCTACTCGCTAAAACAAAAACAAAGGAATTTCCTACAAGGCATTGGAGAAATTGAGATCTGAATTTAGATTAATCTAAGCTAGACTTAGTTTATAGTAATTTAAGGACTTATACTCTTTTAGATGTCTAAGGGTTTTATTGTTCTCTAATAAATCAACTAGGTCTAACTTTATCAAAGCTGAAGTTAGCTCATTTAAATAAGTCTTGAGTCTTCAAGACCAATAAAAGTTCTAATGACAAATTAATGAAAAAGTTGGCTATAACTTAAATTTATTAAGGCTAAAAACTTGTCCTAAGGTTAAATCATCTCAGGGCTAGGTCATCTTGATAAAAAATTTCTAATGTATCCAAATGGTTTATCCTTTAACTAACTAAACTTAAAAGCTAAATTGGTGGAAGTATAGGTGTACACTAAGAGAGATTACAAGTCATAATTAAGATAATCTATACCATCTAAAATAACCAAAAGCTATTTGTAAGTGTAAAAAAGAAAAAAAAAATCCAATGAGACCTAAATAAACACTAAGTAGAGTATAATAAGTCACTTGTACGCTCAAGTTTCATTAGGAAATCTAAGTGAGATTTTGATCCATCAAGATGATTCACTAACCCAAAGAAGGATAAAATTAACCCAATGGAGCTTAGGATAGGTGACAATATACTAGATAGAATCTAAGGGTGATTTGAATCCTCCTAAATTTATATTATAAGAGAATGGGCAATGCCAATATGATTAAATGTAATGGGGCCCATTTGATCTGTTATTCTAAGGATCTAAGCCGTAAGGTAGAAACACAAAGTTTAGGTCTAACTAGCCGCGCTTGGTGGAAAAATTATTGCGTGGACATAAATTTTGTATGCAGTGTCTGATATGGGAAAAAATATTACATCAGTACTGCCCACGTAGAGTAACGTGCATAACCAATGAAATCACGTCACAACACCTCGCGTGACAGAGAAAAAAAAAGGCGCAGTAACACGGGGAATATTCCCCCCCATGTTATTCATGTGTTATTGTGTCCTGGGAATATTCTTAGTGTTATAATAACACAATAACACATGAAAAACACATAATAACACATGAATAACACGGGAGAGAATATTCTCCCATGTTACTGCGCCGTTTTTTTTTTTCTATCGGGAATATTCCCCGTGTTATTCTAATATTATTGTGTGTTATTCATGTGTTATTCATGTGTTATTGTGTCCTAAGAATATTCTTGGTGTTATAATAACACAATAATACATCAATAACACATGAATAACACACAATAATATATGAATAACACAGGGGAGAATACTCCCCGTGTTACTGCGCCGTTTTTTTTCCTGTCGCGCGGGATGTCGTGACGTGATTTCATTGGCTACGCACGTTACTTCTAGATGCGTAGTACTGATGTAATATTTTTTCCTGATCTGAACAGTCAAAAATTTAGAATGAGCCCCACTTTAATAATACACAAATTTAAGTGTCATAATAAACACTCCGGGTGAGATGAGCTTACATGCCTCGCACCTTGTCTGCCACCGTGCGACCTACAGGCTAGAGCCCCATTCGCACTTCCTATCCTCTTATCTTAGATTCCCAACATCTCATCTCCTATCTCTACACTGCCGCTTCATCGTTCTCCATGGCGTCGCACCTGGGATAGATTTCTTATTGGAATTCGAACCAGCAAGTGATATCCACAGTTTGAGCTCCACCTTCCTCATGGCCGGCCTCTTAGCGGCCTCCTCATCTAACGCCCTTCTACGTTGCAGAGCACCAACGCTCATGTCCCCAACACCTGCCTTTCCGGCATCTCTTCCAGGTAAGATTGTATCAGCTCAACATGCCTCCAAGAAACCTAGTTCTTCTTCTTTTTCTGAAATGATCAAACTTAACTGTTTTGAAAACCCTAATCAATTTCAAGTGTTTTTTTTTTTGCTTGCGCAGGTCGAATTCCATGTTGGAGGATCTCCCAGATTGGAGCAAGGAGTGGTTCGAGAAGAGGATTCCGCCGGCTCCAGGTTTCTTGTGTCGCCGTGCCTGAAGTGAGCTCCACTACAGAGGTACCGCTCATTTCCAGTTGGTGCTCATGTATTTCACGAAACCTAGGTTTCTTCCTGGAGATTCATTAATGTGTGGGCTGGAACCCTAATATAGGTCAGAAAAATAGCAGCCAAGGAAGTCCAACGTCCGGTTTACCCCTTTGCTGCCATTGTTGGCCAGGACGAGATGAAACTATGCCTCCTTCTTAACGTCATCGACCCGAAGATCGGTGGTGTCATGATAATGGGAGATCGAGGTACCGGCAAGTCAACCACGGTCCGTTCACTGGTAGACCTGCTGCCGGAGATCAAGGTGGTCATTGGGGATCCGTTCAACTCTGATCCAGACGATCCAGAGTGCATGGGGATTGAGGTTAGGGAGCGTGTCACCCGGGGAGAGGAGCCTCCTGCAACAACCGCTAAGATCACCATGGTAGATCTCCCACTTGGAGCCACTGAGGACCGAGTTTGTGGAACCATTGATATCGAGAAGGCTCTCACTGAGGGTGTCAAGGCATTCGAACCTGGACTCTTGGCCAAAGCGAATAGGGGCATTCTCTATGTTGATGAGGTCAATCTTTTAGATGATCACTTGGTGGATGTTCTTCTGGACTCTGCTGCTTCTGGTTGGAACACAGTGGAGAGAGAGGGGATCTCCATTTCTCATCCTGCGCGCTTCATTCTCATCGGTTCGGGAAACCCTGAAGAAGGAGAGCTAAGGCCACAGCTTCTTGATAGGTTTGGAATGCATGCTCAGGTTGGCACAGTGAGGGATGCAGAGTTGAGGGTGAAGATTGTGGAGGAGAGGGCTAGGTTTGACATGGACCCCAAGGGGTTCAGGGAATCCTATAGAACAGAACAGGAGAAGCTGCAGCAGCAGATTACTTCAGCTAGGAATAATTTGTCTTCAGTTCAGATTGATCATGATCTCCGGGTTAAGATATCCAAGGTGTGTGCAGAGCTAAATGTGGATGGTCTCAGAGGAGATATTGTAACAAATAGAGCTGCAAAAGCATTGGCAGCCTTGAAGGGGAGAGACAAAGTGACAGCAGATGATGTGGCTACTGTCATACCAAATTGCTTGAGGCACCGGCTCCGGAAGGATCCTTTGGAGTCTATAGACTCTGGACTACTTGTCATTGAAAAGTTTTATGAGGTGTTTAATTAAGCTATCTCTTAGAGGTAAGATTGCAGTCCTTAGTAGGCATCTCAGCTTAAACCATTCTTCTCAGATGATGATATTTTGTTTTTGGCATTGTTCTCATCTCTGTTTTCTTTTATTCTACCTTGTTTTAGTTCACTTTTTAGAAGATTGTTATAATATCTAAACCTATTAATGTTCCCCAACAGTCTGAAGTTCTAAGAAAAATATGCACAAATCAAGGATGATTAGTGTTAAGGAAATGCCTTTTTGAAGTCAACTTCCTTCTGTTCTGGTTTAATTGTTTGGATGCATAGTGGTAGGATAGATTGTGTTGATGCAATATGAGTCATGGTGAGTGAATAATATAATGGAGAGCTGATCCCATAATTTGTTTTAGGAAATTGTACTTTCAGAGAAGGTAGCAATATAAGTTCTCGATGAATGTCTTCCAATTTGCTTTAGAATGCATAGACTTGAAGGATTGATGTGACTAGTGGCAGTCAGGAGTGTAGTATATTTATCTTGCCCAAAGAGAGAAAAAAAAGAACATAGATTAAGCATGATTTTATTATAAAAGAAAAATTATATAAGATAAATGAGGACACACTCAATCAAAGTTATATGAGCACTTGTAGTAATTGGTTGCCTTATATAATATGCAATTGAGGATGTAATTAAAACTATTACTATTAATATTATTATTGTTTTAAAATCTAATAAATAGCAATATAGACTAAAAACGAGGAATATGGTTGAGATTTAAGATGATGAGAAATTAGAGAATGTGGATATGGTTGAGAATAAAATGATGGAGAAAACAGAATGTTTTGTCGATTATTCCAATAAAGGCTCATTGAATGATAAAAGTGATGACGCCGTTAAAATTTAAAATTATAACCTTAGTAACACATTACGTCTTTTTTTTCATGGGCTAATACAAGTAGGGCTGTCAAAACGGCTTGTCGTTCGCGAACAGCTCGTGTTCGGCTCGTTAAGAAGCTCGTGTTCGGCTCGTTCGCTAAGTTAACGAGTCGATCACAAACAACACGAACAAATATTTGTTCATTCGTGTTCGACTCGAAATACTACCAATTATATATACATATATATATATATATATATATATATACATATATATACATACAT